>NC_041407.2:80321365-80621365 GCF_900747795.2 Erpetoichthys calabaricus
ATCAATCTCTGATAAAGTAGGACTTGAATGGCAGCACTCCATTTGCAGAGTCGCTAACTCCTTCTAATCGACTTACTGCATGATGAACTACTTGGCAGCACAGACACCGTTAGCTGGGGATTTATTCATTTTCATTGTGTGCATTTGCTCTTCAGAAGGTCCAGCATACCTCCAGACTGGCTGAAAATAATCACATTTATTCACCGGTTTACCTGATAATATTCCATAATTGATCTTTTTGGGTGGAACATTTTAAGGGAAATGAAGACTGTGACTTACACATAAGGAAAATATGTTAATTCATTCATTCATTCATTCATTCACTTATTCATTCATTTCTGAGCCCACTTACTCAAATAGAGGGTTGCCAAAGACCAAAACCTATCATGGCTGCATTGAATGAAATAGGATAAGATAGGTAGACTTTACTATCCCACAAGGAAGTTTTTTCTGCAATGCAGAAACCATCTATCCTTTTATTCATTGATTCATCCATTGATTCATTCACTGATTTTTACAAATCGAAAATACAGAGCCTATACAGCCTGCACTGAGTTCAAGGCAGGAACCAACGCTTTATAAAACACAATAGACACACTGATTCATTTATTCATTGTCTAAACACGCTCAAATAATATTTATAGAGGACCAGGGCTCATCAGAGCTGCCTTAAACTCAATACAGGGAGCCATTTATTCATTTATCTCCCCTATCCATTTATTCCAGCACAGTATTTTGGGTGACAAGAGTTTGTGTAAACTGTTTCAAGTACAAAACAGAAAC
Source organism: Erpetoichthys calabaricus (assembly GCF_900747795.2). Lineage (NCBI taxonomy): Eukaryota > Metazoa > Chordata > Cladistia > Polypteriformes > Polypteridae > Erpetoichthys > Erpetoichthys calabaricus. Next base: position 80,322,149 of record NC_041407.2, read on the forward strand.
CAGCACTTTAGAAAAATCAGATTTCATTCCTACATTCATTCATCCATCTATACATCCATCTTTTCACATCCATCTTTTCATTTATTCATTCTTATTCCCAGCTTATTTATTTCAATATAAGGAGCCACAGTCTAGCCAGCCTGCATATTAGTATGATGCGGGAATCTGCACTTAATAAAAATTGTTTGGCCGTTTGTTCATTCATCCAAAATCAGTAGACAGATTGATTTATTAATTCCTGAACTCACTCCAATAAAACATTATTGTGGACCAGAGAATATCATGGTTACAGTGAATGCAATACTATTCATTCATTCATTCATTCATTCATTCATTCATTCATTCAGTCAGTCAGTCAGTCAGTCAGTCAGTCAGTCAGTCAGTCAGTCCTTTTCTAAATACCTGTATATTTATTCCAATACTGTGCTGTGTATTTCCAGTGTTTATTCAAACCTCATTGAGCACAAAACAGGAATGAACACATTAAATAAAGCACTGATTCATTCCATCCATCCATCCATCAATCTGTTCATTCATTAATTCATTCATCTTCCCAACTCATTTATTCCAATAGAGTATTGCTGGGAGATTATCCTGTCCACAGTGAATGCAAGTCAGGAATTTCATTCATTCATTCATTCATTCATTCATTCATTCATTCATTCATTCATTCATACTTTTATGCATCCATCTTTTCATGTATTCATTCATTTTCCTAACTTATTTATTCTAATATAAGGAGCCACAGTCTATCCAGTCCAGCAGGAAATGGCACTTAATAAAAATCAGTGATTTCATTCATTCATCAAAAAGCAGTTGACAAGTTGATTAATCTGCTATTTTTATAAACCAACTCCAATAAAATATTATAGTGGACCAGAGAATATCATGGTCACAGTGAACTCAGTATCCTTCATTCTTCATTCATTTATTTAGACTGTCAGTCAGTCAGTTGTTTTCCAGTTCCCTTTATTCCAGTACAGTGATGTGGGACACCAGAGCGTATCCAAACTTCATTAAACACAAGACAGGAACCACCACTTTAGAAAAAGTGCGCCACTACTAAAAATATAATGATCTTGAATTATACATACAAATGTATGCTTAAGTATAATCTACATGCTTCAAAGCCCCTAAATCATGACCGAACACACAGAGGCAGCACATGGCTGAGTACTATAAAAATGGACGGAGATCCTCTGAAATGTATTAGTTACCTGTCATTTTAAATCGAAGTTCAGGGCAGGTCAGTACTAATAGACACTAAATGGACACTTTATTAGACACACATGCATAATTACTGACTATTTGTACTGGAATCAGCCTGAGTTAAACAGCCACCCTTGACATGTTGGCCCATGTTGAGCTCAGTGTTCAGGTATTTGTTGTCCCCTACAGTGGCTTGCGGTGGATTTTCGGTTCTATTAAATCATATTCCACAGATACTCATTTGGACTGAGGGTCAGTGACTGCATCAGCCTCAGTTCACTGTCATATTCCTAAAATATTTCCGAGGTTTTCTATGGGATGGTCCTATGCATAATGCTCATCTGTGGATGAGGACACAGGTGCCATAAAGGTATACGACTGATCAGATGCCTCCTAAAATGTTTTTAAGCCGCTCTTCTCACCTAAGTGCTCATTTTATATGGATCTTACTATAAAACATGAGGGGCAGAGATTTTTAAGAGCAAACAGCTCAGACAAAGTCAGATGAGAAAAATTTCATTATATTGGAGAAACAAAAACTGACATCATGATTGAAAGAACAAAAGCAAACTCAAAACACATAATACAAACACGTCAATACTAAGACGTATACTTTAATGAAATCCTTGGGAAGCTTGTTTTCTCTTGTAAGATGAATTCCTTTGTATTTCTTAACAAATCTCAGATGATTTCTGTCTCATCACATGACATGCCACACTGAGCAAAGCCCATGCCTGGAGATAACAAGGCAACATAGTGTCCACTGCAGCTACACCAACTGGCCAGAGTTGAACAATTCATCAATGGACATATGTTGTTGCGCTCTGTTTATGTTTATCAGTTTCAGACTCCTTTGTTTTCTGGTCTGTTTGACTCATAATGTGTACTTATTATGTAATCAGTAATTAGTAAGATTTACCGGAGAGCAGCACTCAACGCCTGCACTCGATGAAGAGCGCTATATAAAAATGAACTGAACTGAATCGAAAAATTGGAAACGGCAAAACTGGTGACATCATTAAGCAACAGCTGAAGGAAAAATATAAATAAACAATAAAAAGAAAAATATAGAAAGACTCCAAAATGTTATTATGTCTTATGTTTAAATCGTGACACTATGAGGATGGTTCGGTCACTTAATAATTTTCTTTTTGTTTTAAATTTCTTTCAGGTTGAAGGGAGTGCCCAGCTTAGCCCCTATCATTTTCAGAATACTAACAACATAATTTGGTCCTTGAGCATAAAATTAAATGGTGGTTTGAGACCGTAAACCATTCTGGGCAGCTTTTCCTCTTTTCTCAGTGCACTGTAAGGGCTTAGTGCTTTCATCACATTCAGTCTCATACTCACAGTTACAAAGCCCTTTAACTGGCAACACAAACATCTTTACTTTTCTTAGGAGATATTTGCATGCATGCAAGACGGGAGAATGTTGTCATATGAAGGCTTGGTGATCTGTGCTTCCCAAAGTGAATCATTTAATATATATATTATATATAATATAATAAAATATAGCAATTCAATTCATTTCAACTTTAAAGCCTGACCTCCCTTCTGAGGCCTCATCAGGCTTGAAGGTTTCTGTGTTCCCGGGGCCAGGCTTACCTTGGAGTAAGATTTGTTTCGTGGACTCTTTTGCAGGCCTCACCCCTCCATTATTTTGACTACCAGAGCTATCGTAACAGCAACATCATAATTAGGTTTCTGCATTGGATTAAATTCCAGAAGAAAAACAACAGAAGGATAGAATCATTATTAGGACATTTTTTGAATATTCAAACAATTTGGACAAGAACAGGCCATTCAGACCAACAAATCTCTCCAGCCCCTTCCATTTAATTCTTCCAAAATAACATCATGTTCAGTTTTGAGGGTTCCAAAAGTCCTACTGTCTACCACACTACTTGATCATTCATTCCACGTGTCTGTGGTTCTCTGTGTAAAGAAAAACTTCCTATTGTTTGTGTGAAATTTACCCTTAACACATTTTCATCTGTATCCCCATGTTCTTAATGAACTCATTTTAAAATAACAGTCTTAATCCACTGGACTAATTCCCTTCATACTTTTAATCACTTAAGTGACATCTCCTGTTATCTCAGTTTGCTTAAACTGAAAAGGCCCAGCTCTTCTAATCTTTCCTCATAATTCATCCCCTGTAGCCCTGGAATTGCCTAGTTGATCTCCTCTCTGGACTTTTTTTTATCACTGTTATGTCCTTTTTGTATCCCGGAGAGCAAAAGTGGACACAGTACTCCAGAAGAGGTCTAATCAGTACGTTATAAAGCTTGAAATCTCTAATAGTCTTTTTAAAAGTACAGTTCTGCAAATCCACCTCTAACTTATACTCCTGCTGTTTTTGCATTTTCAAATGTTCTTTGACCTCCATAGTCCAATAACATTGGCTGCTTAACTTGTCATTACTATGATGAGTATGATACGCCTGCTTAACGCCTCACTGGGACTGGGACTGCCAAGTCATAAGTTTTATTTATTTTTAATTTTCTTCCTTTTTAATCATTCTGGTGTTTCTTATATATACAGTATCTATAACTTTACTAAAACAGCTTTTGTAAAAAGAAAAATTTCCCCCAGGACAAATAAAGATAGATCGATCTATCTATCTATCTATCTATCTATCTATCTATCTATCTATCTATCTATCTATCTATCTATCTATCTATCTATCTATCTATCTATCTATCTATCTATCTATCTATCTATCTATCTATCTATCTATCTATCTATCTATCACATGCAGGCTTCTAATAGCTTCTTAAAATGCATGCATAAAGTTAAGTCTTTCTAAATGTAGCTATATAATCTTATCATTCTTTTTTAACACTAGAATTAACAAAGCCTACGCAAAAACTCATAGTCCCAGCCCATCTTAAATCCCTTCGCACCACTCCGTCAGCGTCTTTTGTCTTATAAATGTGTCGATCAACATAAGCAGCCTGCTATCCCATCCCCTCACCCACCGCCACAGCTCAATTCGCAAAGAAGGTTCTCAGTGCTCTGTGTTTATCTTGGAGTGAAGTGCTGGAGTTGTAGAAGGTAAATAATATATCATTATTTGGAATACATACATTTCATGTGTGTTCCGTGTCTACAAGAATCTATGTGAACACATGTTTTTCATGTTTTAGTAATAAATGACAAAATGTAGAGATGAAATGTATAATGTGTGAAGCCTGAAGTCCAAATATCAAATATACACTTTCACAAAAGGCGCCAGTGTAATACAACAGCTTCCGTGGTGAAGCAATAAGAACTGCTGACTTGTAATAAAGAAGTTGCCAGATCAATCCTGGCTACCTCCCAAGTTTACTATTTTGAGCAGTGTGCTGCTCATATTGTTAATATTATACAATAAACACATACATTTGATTTGCGTCTGTAACAGCCGGTGTAAATTTATAGTACTTGTAAAAGTTAGCTTTTTTTTTTACTTTTATTCTCTCAGTCACGATCGCAATGCAAGCCCCCACAACCACCATCCCAGATCTGACGCTATTAGTTTTATTTGAAACTGGGAATAACTCTAGATGTGAGTGGTGTTTTGAGACAATGGAACTGGAAATTCTCTGATCTGGGAGGATAAAAGCTGACACACAAACGCTGGTGAATCTGTCATCTTCATATCTCACTGTCACTTTAATTTTTTTATTCAGTTTTATTGAGTGTTCCTGCTCATGCTGAATTAGTATGCACCTTATGGTCCATGATATTAAAGCTGCACTGACAAAAAAAACAGAGACATAGGTATATATGATATTTGGAATAATTCATTTTATGACCTGTATAGTACATTTTGGAAAACATTGTGGCACGGATGCAACATTATTCATATTATTCATATTCATTCGCATGCCTTCTTGCGCTTGTAATCAGTGACCGCGTTTTTTTTTGCTTTTTTTTCGATCTTGCCCAATATCCACATTTTGGTGCATGGTGGTGTTTCTTTTGTACTCTAGGACATGCAGAGGAAAGAATAGATAGATAGATAGATAGATAGATAGATAGATAGATAGATAGATAGATAGATAGATAGATAGATAGATAGATAGATAGATAGATAGATAGATAGATAGATAGATAGATAGATAGATAGATAGATAGATAGATAGTACAGAGAGGTAAGTTCCGCACAATGTACAATCATCAAATTCAAATGTTAACAGTTCCCACACACCTAAGGACCGTCCTTCCTACTTTTATGACACGTATACCTATTGCAATGTACACACTTCTCTCTATGCTGTGGTTCCTATTACATTGCAGGTGCACCTGACACTGACTAAGTTTGCTTTCCTGGGGGAAGCGGCAGTCTTGGAACAGAAACTTGTTGATGTTGCATCCTCTTTTTCTTTTTCCATCGCCTTTTCTTGTAAGAAGCGACAATGAAGTTCCACTGCACTCTTCTTTTCTCACTGGCCCCCGTGCATGCCTTATACAGTACATGTGCACTGATCGCCGCCAAGTCAAGCTTGTTGTAGCACACAGCAACTGGCCATCTGCATGCTCCTGCTCATACTGAATAAGCCCATGCCTTCTGATTCATGATCGATGCAGGAAAAAAAGAAAGAGACAAATATATGTGACATTTTGAAGAAATCATTTTATGACCTGAATAGTACCAATCAGAAAACATTGTCACACTAATGCAGTATTATTTGAAAACGAACAGCGTCAGAGAGACAGAAGTTTTTGAAGTAATCAACAGAAGTTGAAACATCTGTGCAAATTGTTTGCTTCAATTTGAAAGGCTTAATTTACTTTAATTGCTGCAGAACATCTGTAGGTGGTAACCTATTAACTGGTCTCGGAAGAAGGCCCATTTGTAATAGTCTGATATTTTCCTGTTTCAGTGTTTGCAAAGCTAAATTTAAAATATAAACCTCTGTCAGTTTACTGCTTCTCTTTTCAGCATTTTAGGTCATTGATTGCATTTCAGCTCATTAAATGTGAAGAAAAACTGAGGTGTTGTAAAACTTTTGAGTGGTAATGTAAATATATGCATATGCATATTTTAACCTAAAATTGGGTTTGACTGGTAATATATTAGTCTAAATTACTTTGTCCTAAAATTGGGTTTGGCCTGTAACATATATATAGGGCAAAGCCACACAATAGAGAAATTTGGCAAACCTGTCAGGAAGGGTTCAACCAATGAGTTTCCAAGTTGTTATTCAGCCTGAGCAGTGAACTGAATACAAAGGCAAGTGATGAAGCTTCTGTGCCTACCTGCTACCCAATGGAGCATCATGGAGGCAACTGAGGGAGTAGAGGAGAAGGCAGAGACACAGAACAAGAGGAAGATCTCGTTGAAGGAGACAAAGGGTCTCAAATTAGATGCAGGCAACACTAGTTGACCATGTCATCAACCATGGTTGAACATGAGAGAAGCAGGTCAACATGTATGGGGCAATGTGTCGCATTTTACCATGGCTGGCATAATGTAATTGTGATCACAACAGGTGATCAGATCTGAGCCCTTTCTTATTTGCAATGGTGATGGACAGGTTGACAAACGAGATTAGACAAAAGTCCTCGTGGAATATAATGTTGGCTGATGACATTGTGATCTGTAGCGAGAGTAGGGAGCAGGCTGAGGAGACCCTTGAGAGGTAGAGATATGCTCTAGAGAGGAAAGAAATGAAGGTCAGTAGGAACAAGACAGAATACGTGTGTGTAAATGAGAGGGAGGTCATAGGAATGGTGAGGATGCAGGGAGTAGAATCGACGAAGGTGGGTGAGTTTAAATACTTTGGATCAACAGTACAGAGAAATGGGAATTGTGGAAGAGAGGTGAAGAAGAGAGTATAGGAAGGGTGGAATGATCCGCTGTTGCAACCCTTAATGGGAGCAGCCAAAAGAAGAAGGTATGGATGGTGGCAGAGCATGGGGTCATCCAACAGGAGACAGACTGCACCATTGTAGAAATGACCAGAGAGACGAGTACATGAGAGGAAAGGCCAGAAAAGAGCAACATGTTGTGAAATTGTAATCTCTTTTGAATTTGGGGAAAAATCTTACTTTATTACAATATTAATAAGAACAATGAAAAGCTACTGTGTTTGTCAAATATTCATGTAGAATGCAAGAACTGAACCCTGACCCCTGAATTAAAAACTGTGCTCCCTTTCCACTATGCTATTTAAACTGGTTTGTTTGTGAACATGGAGTTGTGAAAGTAAACATTGAAGAAGTCAAAATCATGCAGAGGAGGATGGAAGAAGGTTATAAGAATACTATTTCTTGATCAATTGCTGAAATATTGTCTTCTAATATATGACAATTAAATCAAGCTGTAATGTTTACCAAGTTGTACTGTAATACAATATGGATTCCACCAGCTTGACACTTAACGTCACAGGTCACTAATCTGAACATATTGCACTTTGCTGTGCTTTTTGAACTAGGAGAGATGTTGGTGATGATTTGTTCTTGTGGTTTCTCAATGTGAATATCAGGAGTGTGCACATAAATGTGGATTGGTGAAGCCTTTAATGAGGTAATGAAGAACATATTGTGTGTGTGGAATTGACTAAGCCTTGACTGGAAAACAAAGCATAATTAAATGAGACACAGAAAAACTAAAAAGGAGTGACATGGAGGAATGACAAAAATGGATGAGTTTTTTTTTAAATTTTGTTTAATTAATGAATGAAAAAGTTGTTGGTTATCTGTGGGAATTGAACTCAGAGGTGTTGAGTCATAGATGTGTATCCTATCCACTATGCTACTGTTAAAACTGGTGAGCACCTCTTTCTCAGGTGATACTGTACATTATACTGTATAATTAGAACAAAGAGCATTAGACCGAGATGGAAGGTAATAATGTAATGTTACCATATATATATATAATAAGTTGTAAAAGTCACTTTTCATTATTTTTTGGGAGCAGGTGGAGAGCACCATGTGATTATCAAGAAATAGTAAAGTTTTATCTATGTCAAAAATTTGCCCCCAATTTGTGGTGTAGTGGTTAGCATAGTTGCCCTGAAAATAAGTTTTAGGTTCAAATCCTGGCCATGATGTGTTCATTTTTATCATTATGAAATATTTCATAATGCATAATTTCATAGGGCGGCACGGTGGCGCAGTGGGTAGCGCTGCTGCCTCGCAGTTGGGAGATCTGGGGACCTGAGTTTGCTTCCCGGGTACTCCCTGCGTGGAGTTTGCATGTTCTCCCCGTGTCTGCGTGGGTTTCCTCCGGGCGCTCCGGTTTCCTTCCACAGTCCAAAGACATGCAGGTTAGGTGGATTGGCGATTCTAAATTGGCCCTAGTGTGTGCTTGGTGTGTGGTTGTGTTTGTGTGTGTCCTGCGGTGGGTTGGCACCCTGCCCGGGATTGGTTCCTGCCTTGTGCCCTGTGTTGGCTGGGATTGGCTCCAGCAGACCCCCGTGACCCTGTGTTCGGATTCAGTGGGTTGGAAAATGGATAGATGGATAATTTCATAATTATATTTTCTCTGGTATTGTCCATTGTTATTTGGGGAGCAGCTACAAGGTGTCAGCATGAAAACATTTCAATATCCTGGTGGCAAGGTAAATGTAGAGTAATGTGTGGATTTTCAACAGATGTAGTTGTGATTCTGGGCCTTAAAAATTGGACATTTTGAAATTAGTATGTGTCCCAAGGTGTGTTTCTGTGAAAATAACAAGGAACTGTAGCTGTGGGAGAAATACAGAAAATTCAGTTGGGGTTACCCCACTCGGACAGATGGTGTAGTGGTTAGTGGTAGTTGTGTGTAAATAATTTATGTGATGTCAAACTACTGTTTCCTGTGTCATGGAGGAGCAGTAAATTGAGGTAACCACACATATCAAATGCTTCTTCGTGAGAGTCCAAAAAGGATCATTTTATGCATTCCTCCGACATCACTAGACCCAGGTATGCTATGCAATTAAACTCAACAGCATGGAAATAATAATAAATGTTTTCTTTTTCTGCAAAGGTAAAATGTGCCACCTTGCTATGAAACCTGCAACTTCTTGCGTTGTCTGTGTGGTAATAAATGGCCAGTGTAAGTGCTTGGGTGACTAGTATTACTGTTAGTGATCACTGGTGTTGATCGGACAAATTCGCCAACGTGTTTCTCACAGCAAATATGCCATGTTCGGTGGAGACCTTGTTTGCAGAATAATTTCCTGGAAATTCGTTGTGCGCCCTGCTTAGTGTCACTTTCATCTTCTAATGCGCCAGTTTGCTATCACAGAAGTTTAGCGGCCAGTGTTGCTATGTTGGATGGGACAGCCCCTCAAGTATCCTAATAGAGCACTAAATATATTTTAAATATAGTGGAAAAATTGTACACTAAATCGAATTTCCAAATAGTACACTAAAAATGACCGGAAAACTTGCAATAATTTGTAAACACTAATCATGCAATCGAAAGAAAATTGGAAATGTGTCAGTGCATTTGTGTCTTAAAGGTTGTTTGTTTTGTATAAACATATATGTGAGATGTATTGAATATGTATGTCTAGCCCTTTAATATTATTACCCAGGGTGCTGTTCAGTTGCTCAACCAGGAAGGAGTGAAGAGCCCACCTGCTTTAGTGTTGTGCCTATTTGGTAGCAGCAGCAGTGAGTGAGCAAGTCTATAAGGGAAAACCAAACAAACTGAATGTTTGAGTTTCAGAGAGGTGAGTACCTGCTAACAAATCAGTTGAGGGAAAAACTTAGTGAATTCATTCTACCTGCCTTCATGAACTTTTACTCATCTGAAATTAAATTCTATCAGCTTTATATCTAGGGTTGCCTGGTGGTGCAGTAGTTGGCACTGCAGCCTCACAACTCAGGTCACATTTTTGGACACAATTTTTGGTCCAGAATAATTTGCAAACACGTCTGCAGACTTCAGAAACTCTTAAAAGACTATTGCACCATCATAATCCACTCAAGTTCAATTTATTCTTGCCCACTGACTTCAATGCCCTTGACTGAATTCTGCAACATTCCCGAACATTTCCCCAATTTCACCGAACTTATGAAAAAAACAATTCAGCCAGGTTCACTCATCACTAGTGAGCGCAAACAAGACATTACAGATGCCAAACAAACAGAATTAAGTACAAACATATTGTACTAAAACTGCAATATGAGATGTATGTAAGAAGGATTTGGCTTTAAAAACAGCTTAGTAAAGAAACGTTAGTCTGAGTGAATCTGCCATTCTGAGGAGATTTTCAGGAGCTAATCATTTTCTTCAGACTCCTTTTGAGGAACAATGGGCACAATGATATCACACTTTTCATACCCACTCTATCTGGATGGCATGACCGGTCATCGTCTTTGGAGCCTGGAAGATAATGGGAGACACCAGACAGACAGAAAAATGTGAAAACAATGGTAATAAATGCTAAACGTTTGTAAAAATTTAACTCAATTATTTTTAAAAACGGGTGGCACGGTGGCACAGTGGGTAGCGCTGCTGCCTCGCAGTTGGGAGACCTGGGAACCTGGGTTTGCTTCCCGGGTCCTCCCTGCGTGGAGTTTGCATGTTCTCCTGTGTCTGCGTGGATTTCCTCCGGGCGCTCCGGTTTCCTCCCACAGTCCAAAGACATGCTGGTTAGGTGTATTGGCGATTCTAAATTGGCCCTAGTGTGTGCTTGGTTTGTGTGTGTGTCCTGCGGTGGGTTGGTACCCTGCCCGGGATTGGTTCCTGCCTTGTGCCCTGTGTTGGCTAGGATTGGTTCCAGCAGACCCCTGTGACCCTGTTTTTGGATTCAGCGGGTTGGAAAATGGATGGATGGATGGATTTTTAAAACCAGATTATTTTCAACACAGAGAAAACTAGGACTCAATTTTGTGCCAAATGTAAGTTGTCTGTAAGTTTGATTTCTTAATTTAGCATGAATGAGGAGGTCCCACTTGGAGTGTTGAGCATCGTGATATTTTTACATTAAATTGGGGTGGAGGTTTCTCCCCCTTAAATTTTCGAGCACAAATATATATGTAGAGTTTTATGTATGGTATTGTATATTGTATCGGGTTTGACTCTGTGTTTGGGTTTGTGCGTATTTATCCTGTGATGGACAGGCACCTTGTCCTGCTTTGTGCCATTTGCTTTGTGCGACAGGCTGCAGCTGCCCCGTGACCCTGCCTTGGTAAAGCTTAGGAAGCTTAGGTTTGGATGGATAAATGGAGGGATGGATGTTATGGTAATACGAGGTCCCACTCACATAGTAAATGTGATCTCTTAACCTATGAACAGAAGTGAACAGGATTCATGGAGAAAATAAACCTATTGGGATTCCATGATTGGCAATGTTAGAGGAAATGCTCCGTAAATAAACAATAGTCATGAGCCGCTGTTAAACATGAATCCAAAGATGAATGTTCTTGTGTTACTTTAAAAAAGGTGCCACTTTGTGGTATTGTTTAGTGCAGCGTGGCAGACTCACTTGTCTCAACAGAGCAGCCTCTTTTACAAGTTGAGTTCATTTACATTGCACAGCTATAAAGCATTTTCATTACACTAATCAAAGATAAATGGCATGGTCTTCAAACAGACCTATATCTCTTTAGTATTATCTCAAAGTTACAAATGGTTATACAGAATAAAACTCTGGTAAATATCTGGTTGATAGAATAAGACTTCTTATTTGTAAACTAGCTCCATTTTGTAGCTTTGCCTGGGATGTTTGATAAGACAGTGGGTGTTAGTTGTAGTGCTGTTAATCAGATGTATCAGAAGTGCTGTATAAGTAAGAACATTTCTTTATACAATGTTTGTAGATTTTGTTTTTTATTTTTACCATTAAGCAAGTATTATTGTTTCTGCGTCTACTTTTCTCTTCCTCCCTTTTTTGCTTTTAGTGAAAAAATGTCTACACTCACAGCCACAGCACCTGGCACCATCACTGGAGCTTTACACTGAGTACTAACCTTTGAGCTTTGTGTCTTCCTTGAGTTTCCCTGAACTTTGAACTTCCATTTCACACCTCACTGCACATGCCAATCAGGATCTTGTCTCTTTATTCCTGTTAGGAGCTCCGCCCCCTTCTTAGTTTTCATTTCAAACAATTGGTTAGTGGTGCTATTTATGTGGCAAATCCATCCCTTCATTTGCATGAATTGGCCCATTCTGAGCACTGCACAAAGCATGTAGATAGATAGATAGATAGATAGATAGATAGATAGATAGATAGATAGATAGATAGATAGATAGATAGATAGATAGATAGATAGATAGATAGATAGATAGATAGATAGATACTTTATTAATCCCAATGGGAAATTTACATTCTTCAGCAGCAGCATACTGATACAATAAATAATATTAAATTAAAGAATGATAATAATGCAGGTGAAAAACAGACAATAACTATGTATAATGTTAAATGTTAACGTTTAGCCCCCCCCCCCCCCCCCCCGGGTGGAATTAAAGAGTCGCATAGTTTGGGGGAGGAACGATCTCCTCAGTCTGTCAGTGGAGCAGGACAGTGACAGCAGTCTGTCGCTGAAGCTGCTCTTCTGTCTGGAGATGATACTGTTTAGTGGATGCAGTGGATTCTCCATAATTGATAGGAGCCTGCTGAGCGCCCTTCGCTCTGCCACAGATGTTAAACTGTCCAGCTCCATGCCAACAATAGAGCTTGCCTTCCTCACCAGTTTGTCCAGGCGTGAGGTGTCTTTGCTTTTAATGCTGCCTCCCCAGCACACCACTGCATAGAAGAGGTCATCAACATCAACACCATAATAATAAATATTAAAATAATAATAAATATTAAAATAAAAATGACATTTGAGTTTAAGAGAAGGAATCTGCATATTCACCCTTAGTGTTCATTGGTGAAATTTAGCAAAGCATTTTTCGAATGAATATACATCATTTTCCAGAGACCTTCTTCATTGAATATATTCCTGAAAATGCATCGTGTGGCCGGTTTAGGCGAACATTTTTTTCAATTTTTTGGTGTAGTTGATGGCAGTTGTGGTATGAGGATGCCTCGATGATGGGACATTGGTGAGAACAGATGCCGCTTGCTGTTGGTTTGGCAGTTATTGTACTGGAGAATTGTGTGGTGGTTCTAGTGGTAAAGAGGGACATTTGCACACCTCAATAATGAAATGCGATCAAGCTCATTATTATTTTTATAATAGTACATATAGCTTTGTTTGGTCACTAAATATGATCTATTTTGTAATTGAGGATTTGGCTGTAAAAATGAAAATCTCATTCCAAAGTAGTGAAGTGTACTCTGGTACTGGCAGAGATGACATTCATACAGATGGCTCTGGTTACCTAAAATGCATAGCAAATCACATTGATGTTGTGAGCCCTGCAGAATTGTGCATGGTCTGCCCATTTCTTGATGATCTTTGAGGAACCTTAACTCTGTCCTTAAGAAATATTGTTAATGTCATGGAAAATCCAGGAAGAAGTGGCATGGAGTAATGACAGGTATATGTAAGGTGATTTTCTATTGAAGAAAAGTTTGTCAGTCTTGGATGGGAATTGAGCTTACACTTCCTGGATGAGAGATATGTATCCTACCCACTACACTGCCATACCTGGCCTGGGTTACTGTCTCAGTTGATCCTGTGGTATTTGAACAAAGAACAAGAAGAGATTGAGGTGGATGCTAATTGTCAAACTTTACCTCATATTTGTGTTAAGTTCTTACTCAATTCTCTTTCAGTCTGTCTGAGGACAGACGGAGGCTTTTCTGTGTTTGACAAAAAAATAGAAATGTGTGAAATATCCCAATCCAAACCAGCATTAAGATATGGTGTAGTGGGCAGAAAACCTGCCCTTAAAGTAGTGGTAATGGGGTCGATTCCCAGCCATGATGTTAAAACTTGTTTTTGTTTAAGAAGTTTTCATGATTGTCTATATTATAAGTGAGTAAGTCCATGTTCAATCGGGAATTGCATATTGTTATTTGTGGAGCAGGTATGACGTTTCATCATATCATTGTAATCTTTTGGAGGCTAGGTAACTAAAGACTAAATTTGTATCATTTGGATTTTCAATAGGATCTCTGTGATCCTGGACTATTATCATAATGTAACATGAAAACTGTGACATGTACTGTGTGCTTTGACGTGTGGTGTGCTTCTCTTCAAATTACATTAAATACTGTATACGTAATAGATATGGAGAAATAGTGAAAAATCTTAGTGTCCAGGTCAGGTGGTGTAGAGGGAAGTGCTCGTTGATTCTCAGTGATTCATGCAATCCCATCCCACAGGTTCAAGTCCAGGAAGAGTCACTCCTTGAGGCCTGGAAGAGCAGAGGAGGGTAAGCAGAGACAAGAGACTCACTCCATTGTTGTATTTGACAATGAAAGTTGTTTTTAACAGGTTGTACCATAAGAGTATGCATATACAGTATATATATATATATATATATATATATATATATATATATATATATATATATATATATATATATATGGGGCAAAGCCACATAATGGATGAAGTAAACATGCTTTCAATATAAGTTTTCATGGGACTAATTCTGTGGCCAAACAGGCAATAAACACTGCATAACTTTTAATATAAAAAAATGTGTTTCCTTTTTATGTGAACTGTACATATATTTTTTCTTTATTTGCTGGATGTCTCTGCATGGCTGTAGCTGTTTCCTGAACTGGTTGTTTGGATGTTGCAGTTGGTCTTATTTGCACACTCACTGGTCCTGCATATTGGCACACAATTGTCAATAGTTAGAGCTCTGTGGTCTGTTTCCTAAGCCAGTGGTACAAAACCCTTAACGCACATCCAGCAGTGTACTCTCTGCACTAATCCCTTAAACACCTCCTGCTCAACACATCACGCAGTGTTCAATTTCTAAGCACAAATTTCATGATCAACTCTCATATTATATTTTCATAATGCTAAGTTAGATAATGCTTACATTTGGAAAACTTAACACTGAGCACCACTGAACAAACACTGCTGGTCTTTTCTCCACACTTCTCTACAAATGCTATCCAATGTGATAAGTGTATCATATTAAGAGTTAGAGGCATGAGACTGAATTCAAGAAAAAAATATGTTAAGGTGACGAGAGGAGGGACTGAACCCATGACCTCCAGGTATACAATATACATATCCAAATATTGACAGTGATGCGACTGCTAAGCTACCACTAGCGAACTACACACTATAGATTATACCGTCAGAGTATACAGAATTAGACACTCCTTTCAGTGTCACTTTTCATGGGGGGCAGACGTTGAGGTTTGGTTTCTGAAACAAACAACCTTCTCTGTTGTAGACGTTCCACCATTTTCTTCCATTCTGAACCTCATTGAGGAGTTCTTTTCCTGAAATCAATCAAATTCAGTAAAAGGCATTAACTTGAAGTAAAAAAAAATAATTGACCATAAAGTGTCAGAAGATTGGATTGAACACATGACTTCCAGGGTCACAATGTACATGGCCAACCATTTTGACAGTATTTTGACCACTAGGCTACAGGAACTGCTGCTACATCCCCACTATCACAACAGAGTGTATCTTTGGAGTGTACATATTGTGGCACGCGGCTGGGGGTTGTACCCAGCCGGGACACCCAGGAGGATAGGAGGAGGGCTCATGCCTCCTTCGGACCACGAGGGGGTGACCACCCTGGTTATGCTGGGGGCCACGGGTACAGGGCTTGGAAGCTCAACCCTGTAGGGGCCCGTGGTCACTGCCAGGGGGCGTCCCCA
Organism: Erpetoichthys calabaricus; assembly: GCF_900747795.2. NCBI lineage: Eukaryota > Metazoa > Chordata > Cladistia > Polypteriformes > Polypteridae > Erpetoichthys > Erpetoichthys calabaricus. The sequence goes on from NC_041407.2 coordinate 80,338,033, forward strand.
TGCCTGGAGGACTTGGGACCCCAGCACTTACGCCACACCAGGATTTTTTTATACCAAAAAAATTAAAGGAGGTGGTGGTGTAGTGGTTAGTGTATCTGCCCTAAAAGGAGCCATTGTGGGTTCAATTCCTGGGCATGATGTATGCATATTCTATTTTGCTTTGAAGTATCTATACATTTCTATAGTAAATTTGTATTATTCTTTGTTATCAGGCATTGCCTATTATTCTAGCGTGAGCATCTAAATGGTGTTTGTTTGGAAAAAAAAGGAATGCCAAGAGACAAAGTAAAATATTGAGGTATCTATTAACATTTGCAATGTAATCAGTTTGGGTGTGATCTTGGGTTAAAAAAAACATGGAAATGTGTGAAATGGAATGTGTCCATTGTACAGTGTACTTGTACTGTAAATGACAGTATAGTACAGTGAGTGATCTGTAGAAAAACTGAAAAATCATTTGGGTTTGCAACACCAACTCAGATGGTGTAGAGGTAAGTGCAACTGTTAATAAATCATGTAATCTCACTGTACAGGTTTAATTCCAGGAGGAGGACATTCCTCTGTTAACAGAGGAGAGATAAGCATGAATTAAAAATAGGAAAATGCTCAAGCCAAAAGAAATTAGACTTATAAAACCTGGCTTATGCACATTTCTATGCATTTCACCCTTTATAAATCACACTCATCTCTGTAAATGTGTGTACTTGAATGTGCATCAAACTCTGCCCAGTAGCCACCCTAAATCAACCATATATAGACTTTGCAAATCACCCTCATACATATGCAATCACGATGCTGCCATCCTTCATTGGCTGGTAGAGCAGCCTCCCTCCCGGCGCATCAACACTCCGCCACCTGTCCTACAGACCACTCTACAAGAGAGTGCAGTATGATAGCACCTCTCCTCTGCACTCCGGAGTTCAGGGAAAAGCATTAATCACCAGCGTCTGAGCAGTTAGATGCTATCACCTGGAACATGTAATGGGACGATTGCTGTTACAGTGAATATTGAAATATTGAAAACTGAGGGTCCAGCCAGTTACCTTACCAACAAGTCAGACACCACATATAGCCTGTTCAGAAAGTCATCTGCCAATACTGCATTGCCTCAAAATAAATGAATCACAGGCCACCAAAGCCATGACATTTGTCAGTCTCATTTTAGCATCCATATGACTTATGCATTAATAGAATCTCACTGCTTACATTTAACAAAAGCAGTTTTATTCTTATTAGGTAGCCTTATTTCAATATGAGTGCAGTCAGTTGCTTAGATTATGTTATAAAAACTGGACACTGCTGCAAATTATCCTTTTAAGGTGGCAAAAACACACTATGTTTTATGTACGTACACCAACACCTACACTGTATGTAACACCTCACCGGTCTGTAAATGGTGTCCAGAAAAGTAGACATGATGGAGCTGAAGCTTGGCTGATATATTCCTGATCTAGTTGTCGGCCCCCTGAGAAGTAACATCAGGTGGCCTATATAACCTAATGAAAAGACTAAAAAAGTCCCTCAGGGCAAATACGCAGCATTGGCTCTCTTAAAATCAACTAAAATACACTATGTACATGATATTCGTCACTTGTAAAGTTTAGTATGCTTCTCACATCAACACACATTATAATAATGGCTGGGTGATATCCATTATTATGCATGTGAGTCGTCATTTAGCTGATCTGGCAGCTTTCCCCTACTTCATATCAAGGTTGATGTCGTTTCCCACTTTCTCTGAACTGTTGCATATGAAATAGTCAGAGCTATAATAAATATACACAAGCTCTCTTTCATAAATCCTTACTTCTGCATGGAAAGTTGCAAAAGCACCTTTCGGGTATCTTTTTGTGTGTACCCAAGTTTTATTGGCAGCTTTTGGGAGATTTAAGAAATGAAGGAATTTAATGGTCTAGTCTGTTTTTTGATTTGGGACTTTTTGAAGATGTTAGATTTGAAATACTTTTTCCAGAGGCACCATTTTGTTCTTACGATCAACACCACCATTGTTTGATGTTTGCTGCTTGGTAAGACATCCTGGAGTGTGAGACGTGTGATGTCTCTCAGTTTACAGTTTTGTCTCATGTCCTGGCTGTTGTTTATTTGAACCTCGTCGTCTCCCAGTTTCGACCTTTGCTTGTTATTACTTTTACATTTCATCTCCTGAGTCTTTCTACTTAACACTGTTGCCATCCTGCACATTCATTACAGTGAACAGCTGACAACAGAGGATAGGACAATAAAAACTCAAGTCACCCATGGAGAAAGCATACCTCTGGGGGTCCACGGTCAGGTATAACAGACAAAGTAAGGCGCAGTGAAAGGTCTGAAGACTTAGCCCATCTGGCCGCTCACCGCCTCCTGAGCATTCTACAGTTTAAGTCCATACTGGGCCGTCTAATATGATGGCAGAATTGTTTCAACCTTCAATTGTAAGGCCCCCCTGTATTGTAGGTGATAAAGTTGCTTTTTCGGTCTTAACAGTGAAAAGGAGGCCAAATCCGTAGCTTTTCTGCTTGATTTTTATACATTTTCAAGTCTGGTGATGTGATGCAGCAATGGCTAGTATGTCTGCCATACATCATCAGGACACAGGATTCGATTTTTTATTGATCATTGCCTGTGTTAGATTTGCATGTTCTTCCTGTGTCTTTATTGTTCTTGGGCATGTTAGGTTAATCTTTGCAACTAAACTGGCCTTGCATGAGACAGTGAATGACTTGTTGTCCATGTCTGAGTGACCCTTCTAATGCATTGGAACCCCTATAGGCTCAGGCCCCACAACAATTCATTTTCATGGTGGGTACAGAAAATAAATCAGCGACTTTTGTTTTTTTCCTTTGGTCTTTTGGTTGTATTTGGTGTTAGGGATATACAATTCATCATTTCAGTTAACAGTACCATCATACTTTGCCTTTTATTCCATTATTATTTGCTTTATGGGTATTGCCCATTATATAAGGTAATGTATACAATAAAGATAAATCAGTTGCTACTCTCAGTGATACTAAATTGAATTAAGAGAGTCCAAAAATGTATTTAGTATATACAGGTATGTATTTCCCTAATTCAATAAAAATGGTTCGTGTAAGTCTCATTATTATGTTACAATATACTTTAAAGTATTTTAAGTCATTTTATTCAAACATCAATAAGCTCATTAAAATGAATTCATATTTAGAATTTCATTATTGCTGTAACCTTGATCCGCCAGAGGATTAAAACGGTATTGTCGAGTTGCACTGTGGAAAAACCCGAGTGCCTCAGTAGATGGGACAGCTGCAAGCCTTCAGTGTTCTTATGATTAAAACTGGAAGCTCCCTAATCCCACGAGATCAATTTCCTGTGCTGTCTAACAGCCATAAGCTCTTCTTGCATACAAGACTGTTTATTTAAGTCCTTAGACGCGTAATCATGCTTTTTTTTCATTCATTCCGACAGATATTTATTGGCTGCTGTAGTGGTCATTCACTAATACACAACATATCATCCGAGGTGTCGGCTTGTCCCAAGTCAAACTTTGTAGAAGTGTAAGATTTCAGTTGACACGTACATGAAAATCAAGCAGTCATTTAAGTTTTTCTTTTCCTCTGTCATAGCAGTGTCCCTGCCACATACGGTGGATTTGGAAAGTATGCAGACCCCTTCACTTTCTGCACACTTTATTGTGTTATAGATTTAATTTTAAAGGGATAAACCTGACATTTTTTCCCCATCAATCTACACTCAGTAACCCACAATGACAAAGTAAAAACATGAAAAGGTTTGCAAATTTATTAAGAATGAAAATGTGAAAACTCAAACTCTGCTAAGTGGTCTAAAATATTTACAAATATAAAACATAACATAACTGATGGCATAAGTCGTCACCTCCTTTAATATGACACCCCTAAATCATCACTGCTGAGGTCATTCAGCTTTAGAAGTCACATCATTTGCTCAAAGGAGGTCATCTGCCTGAGGTTTCAGTTGATTGTAATATAAATGGCCCTGTATGTAGAAGGTCCAACTTGTGGTGTGTCAGTATGGTGGTTCAAACTGCACAATGAAGACAAAAGACACTCCAAGCAACTCTGTGAAAAGGTGATTGAAAAGCACAAGCCAGGAGACAAGAATATTTTCAAGTCACTCAATAGCCTGAACTGGATATTCAACTGGTTATGAGTATGAGATTAATGGAAGAGGACACCAAGAGACCTCTGAGAAGAACTCTGAAGGAGTTACAAGCCACAGTGGGTGAGATTGTAGGGACTGTGCAGACAATTGCTGTTGGCCGGGTGCCGCACAGGTCACAGTTTTACAGGAGAGTCGCAAAGTGACAAAACACATGTGACATCTTGACTAGAGTTGGCCAATATGTACGTGGAAAACTCTAAAATCAGCTGGAAGAAGGTTCTATGGTCTCATGATCTCAAAAGTGAGTTCTTTAGCCATGTATGTCAGAAGGCACAGTCAGCCAGAAGAAGGTTTTATGGTCTAATGTGACCAAAATTGAGCTTTTTGGCCATTAGACTAAATACTCGTGTTGATCAGTGAATTTCACCAAAGCCTTATTCACAGTGAATTTACTGCATTTGCTTTCACCCTTGTTTGTCAAATTTTTTACTGATGATTCGGCTGGTTTAGGATAACTTTTTTCCCCAGCACCCCATAATGCTTTGCAAGGCCAGGGCACCATCCTCCAGAGCTATAACAGCCAACATTGGATGGGACCGCCCCCTGGGTATATAATGCTGATCATTTGCATTACAGACTCCTTGGGACTTAGTTAGTGGTAGAACAGATGAGCAAATACTGCAGGTTCTCAAAATTGTATTTTTATGAAGCATATATAACATAAATAACAAATTATCTCTGCTTGTCACCAAATGTGCAGGTCAATCTTTGAGCTCCATGTCAGTATAAGAAAAGATGTGGGTGCCCTATGCATGCATAATTAGCCACTGTGACACCTGCATGGGGCTCCCAGCCACCCAACCCGATACAGACAGACACAAGAGGTATACTTGCAAAACTTATGCTTTTATTTTTCTTCAATTCAGCACACAGCACCTTACACAGTGCTCAGATCACCAACAATAGTCTCAGTCCTTTTCTTTGTCTCTATTCTTTCTCTTTTTCCCTTCTCCAGCCGCCTCTACTGCTCCTTTCACAAGTTCTGTCCTCCACCTCCCGACTCTGGCTCCCAGAATGGAGTGAGGTGGCCCCTTTTATAGTTTACCTGGATGTGCTGCAGGTGCTCCCTGATGGTTTCCGGTAGCACTTCCTGGTGTGGCAGAAGTGCTGCAGTCCAGGGGTCCGGAATCATCCAGGCGCCCCCTGGTGGTGGCCACGGTCCTCAACAGGGTTGAGCTTCCAAACTCCAGTCCCGTGGCCTCGATGCAAACCAGAGGGCTGCCCTCTCATGTCCCGGGGGAGGTATTGCTTCTCTCCTGGTCATTCCATCTTCCAGCCATCCGCCACACACCACATGAAGATAAAAAACAAAACGTGAAGGAGCCTGACGCCCCCACAAACACAGGACACTCTATGAAATAATAATAATAGCAAAAGATTTATTACTATTTACAAGACGTTTCTATCTTTTTGATAGAAGAAAAAGTGCAAAGCATCAGCACAGACAGTTTGGAGAGCCTTCAGCGTGAATTAAAAAAAAAGAATGGATCAGTGGCTTCAATCATGACACGTCACTTTGAATTTCCTGCCTTTAAGAGACCTACGTATTTTTTCTGACTTTTGACTATGATTTTGGCATTTCTGCTTTGTTTTGACGAAATATATGATTGTGCGTCTCTGACTGTGTTATTTCTTTGATCTTATTGAGGCACGGTGGTGCTGCTGCACAGCTCAGGTCACCTTTTTAGCCACAATGACCAGTCCAGTATAGTTCCCTAGCCCTCAGGGACTCTTTAAAGATGTTTGAACCCTTATAATCCAGTCAAATCCACTTCAATTAGTCCTTCCCCATTGACTTCAATACATTTCACAGAGTCTGGAGATAGTCACGAATATTTTCATGATTTTCCAAACTCGAGTGCAAAGCGAACACCGTTGAGTTCACTCATCAGTACTTAATACTGTGTTTGGTATCACAGACATTGCAAATGATAAAAAACACTCCTCCCCTATGTTTGAAAAATGGCAGTGCCATGCTGTAGGGCTGCTTGTCTTCAGCAGGTCCTGGAAGGCTTCTGAGGGAAGAAGAGAAAATGAGTGCAACAAAATATGGGAAAATGTCAGAGGCAGACCTGATGAAGTTCTCAAGAAACCTGCATCTTGGGAGAAGATTTGTTCAAAGACCTCAAGCATAAGGACAAGGCTGCACAAGAACTGCTTAAAACAACGATGTATTTATCCTGGCGTGGTAGAGTCAAAGTCCTGATCTAAATCCAAGTGAGAAATTAAAAATGCTGTTCACTCATGATCAACATGCAATGCAGACAGCGCTTTAACTATAACTTCAACTACCCAGTACAATAAAAACCTTATTCTGTGAGTCCTCCAGTAACAAAAAAACATCTCAGGTGCAAAAAAACAAACAAAGGAAGAGTGCATGTGCAAATAAATAAATAATTCAGTATAAGCTCTGCATGTACATGGCCTCAAGCAGGTCCTCCACCCTCCAGTACTGAGGAAAAGGCAGTGGATGGGTTTTATTTACAAGCCTGATGGCATAAGGGACAAAACTGCCTTTTCGCCTTGTTGTTTTAGCTGCTACGCTCTTGTAGCGTCTCTCTCTGATGGTGTCAGTGTGAACAGTTTATATTGAAAGTGGGTTGTGTCCCTAACAAAGTTATGGGCCCACCTGAGAACTCTGGTGTTATCAATGTCCTGTAATGCAGGGAGTGTTGTTCCAATGATATTTTGAACCAATTTTACCACCCGCTGTGGAGCCTTGTGACCCCATACTGTACTGTTCCCAAACCAGACTATGATGGAGTAGGTGAGGATGCTCTCAATCGGGCATTTGTAGAAGTTGCTGTGGATAGTGCTTGGCATGCCAAACCTCCTCAGCCTTATCAGAAAGTACAAACTCTGCAAGGCTTTCCCCACCAGGTCTGTTATGTTTTAAGTCCAAGTGAGATCCTTAGAGATGTTAATGCCAAGAATTTTAAAAGTGGCCACTCTCTCCACCTCAATCTCTCCAATGTTGAGTGGTGGGTGCTATCCTCTCTTCCCCCATGTGCCAATCATCTCCTTCATTTTGCTGGTGTTAAGAAAGAGATGACTGTCCTGACACCACTCCACAAGACCAGCCAATTCCATCCTGTATGCTGACTCGTCACCTCCAGAAATCAGCCCAATGATGGTGGTATCAAGCTTGAGTAGTTGTGCAAAGAGGAATGGAGGAAAAATGGCTCTGACAAGGCTGGGCAGAGACCTGATCCCACAGATTCAAGGCTGTCATAGCTGTCAAAGATGAATCTAACAAATCCTGACTTGAAGGGGATGAATTCTTAAGTGATCAGTTATTTTGTGCTTTATTTCTGTAACTTATTTGGACCACTTTGCAGAGATATGTTTTCACATTGACATTAAAGAGTCTTTTTGTGATGATGAAGGCAAAAAAAGTGATTCAATGTTGTATAACAATAAAATCTGAAAACTTTTTATAGGCACTGTATAGGCTTTATCACACTAGTAGGAATGAAAACCTCCGGCTGTAAAGGTATTTCAGGTCTTTGTCAGAGTGTCCCCGAGGTACAGAGACTAAATGGACTCTCTTCACCTGTAAATCTTCTTACGTTCAAACAGCCCTTTTAAGGGGTTCTATTTTAAGGCAGGGAAATGGTGTCACCAGCTGGGACTGGCACAATTGAGGGGTCATTTCTTGCAGGGACATCCCTGAGAGGGAGATAGACAGGTTTATACTTTCAAATGTTGAGTTCCTTTGCATGCTAATGTAGGAAGGCAGGGGAAGCGTAAAGGAATTAGGCTTGTGACTAGTGGACCTGAAGCTCGAACCACTACACATGGTGCAGCTCTAATGCATTTAAGTATTCACCGACACCACTGAATCCTGTTTTAGAGCCACGTCAGGGCCTGCTTTGGGATCTTTTAGTTTAAGGTAGGAATCCTCCTTCTCAATCGCTGAGGTCTGCTGTTGAATGGCATCTGATGATGCCACCTCAGTGAGGTATCATATGTCAGTCCAGACTTCTTTTTATGTGTAGCTGGTAGTTGGTGGAATGAGCTGCACACCTCTATTCAAAATTCTGACCCCATCAGTGTGTTTAAGAAGCATTTCAAGACTCTTGTTTGTTGAATTTATGTCTAACTGATATTAGCTATTAGGTTGTGTAACCTAGAAATTGTAACCAGTGTTCTGAGCTCTTCGCTTGTGATGATCAGTTTGTACCCTTGTCTTATGTTACTTAATTATGTTGACCTCTTTTATATGTAGATTTGGATAAAAGCGTCTGCTAAGCAAATAAATATACTGTAGCATTAAATTTAGGATAGTCAAAACTGCACAAGGCAGAAGAAAGAATGAATGGGGTCTCCAGACACCCTTGGTAAATCCAAATCCTGGATTTGGTATTTGCTATTATAGCTATTTGTTCAAAAAGACATTGTAGTTGTGTGTCTGCGGAAATAGTACAGGGTGATGCAACTGAACAGGGTGGATTTCACATGAGCCTGATTTTGACATCTCAGATTTAATTTAATCTTTGCAATAAAATTAGTGGAAAAAAAATTTTCCCATCGTATTTCTTTGTCCCAAATTGCCAACATCCTAATACTCTTAAAAATGCTAATTCCCAAAATATGCAAGGATTATAATAATAATAATAACAGCTCAACCAGCAGGGTTCCCATAGTCCTTACACAAACTTTAATGAACCTTGTAAAAGTAGGTAGTTGCGATGTTTATCCAGGAGGAACTTACCAGACAGATGTGTGAGTGGCACGGGCACATCCCGGTATGTTACTGGTTCTGACACATTTAAGTCATAATGGCAAATGATTGGTTTGGGGTACCTTGAACTACCACATGCACTTCAGCAATTGTTGTAGTTATTTAAGACTTTCACTTTTTGATGAATATCTCCAGGATTCACCCATAATGACGTAATATGTAATCCACTTCCTCTGCCCTCTGTAACCTATAAGAGGACAGAAGTATTCTGTCCATCCATTCATTTCCTGTAATTGCTATGTCCAGTTCTGGATCATGTGAGCCACAGGTTATCCCAGGTGCTCAAGGTAGGAAATGACTGGCCCATCACAGGATATAATTAACCAGACACTGGATCGAAATATGTCTGGGTTATCTGAGGAAAACTCACACAAACTTTGAAAGAACATGCAAACTTCATACAAACAGGCTTCTGCAGCTATAAGGCAGCACCATTAACCACTGCAGCACAATGCTGCAAATTACTTTTTGGATTTACTACAATTCAATAAAAAATTGTCATTCCATATAGTGTTTAGCAAATTTAGAAGGCCGGAGCATATTCTATCTTCTTTATTATGGGTGATTGGAAGGACACTCATTACGTCTAGAAAGTGTTTACGGTGCCAGCCTGGTCACTCCTTTTAATCCAGGACAAGTACAACAAACAAAGAGAATGATCTGTGGGTGAATAAACAGTCAGAAATTGTAGCAAACTAAAACGATCTTAGTGTTTTTGTAGTTAAAGTTAATCAGGATGTCTTTGGGCTAATTACAAAGTGGGTCCGAAATGAGATGCCATTTTCCTGGGTGTCCATTCCTTTATAGTCCTCCAGCCATTAGGAGGGGGGATCAATTGCCCTCAGGTGGGCATCTTCATCCTGCTGTGGATGACAGAAGAGACAAGAATGTTAGCAATTGCTCCCCCTCTCACCCTGGGTGGTATCACTTACTTTTGATCAACCTGGAAGGTGGTCCTTCAACGCACATGCATGACATCATCTCGACAATAATTTTCAAAAGCATGGCAGGATTGCCAAGATGTTAACCTCTTAGCCTGAAGCTTTGCAATGCTCTTACAAACATATTGAATTCAACAAGCTTTATTTTATACATTGACTTATTTTCTGAAATCACTAATTTCAATAGATTATTGTAAAAGAGCAGAGCCTGATCTGGCTGCACCAACTCTGAATGGACACTAAACCATCACAGGGCAAAGACATCCAGACCAACCTGCATAACTTTGGGATGTTGGAAGAATGGGTGCAATGGGAACATCCATCATGATGAATCAAAGAAATGTGCATGATGGTTCATTTTAGTGTGTCTTTGAGTGGAAAATATACAGCATGTCACATTGCATGTCACAAATGCACTGCACTCCTCTGCGGTGATGTGATCAAAAGGCATAGATACAATAGAATTTAACAGGTGTACTATGGATTACATGCTTTACACAACTGTTCAAAACTGCAAGTAAACATGGAAGGGTCAATAAAGCTTTAGGGATCACTATTCCTTGTTTTCCACCCAAACAAACACTTTAAAACCCACAAAAAAAAATTCTTTGGTGAGCTTCACAATTGCAAAATCAATTTCTGTGTCAGTTTCATGGAACTGCATGCAAAACGAAAGTTGTCTGCTTCACTCATCACTAATGGCCAGGCAGACCCAGGAGGTCCATAGTGCCCCTGGAGTTATTTATTGCAGACTGGTGTTCTTTACCAAGAATTTTGTATTCCAAAAAGCTTTCCATTGCTAATAGGAGTTTTGTACTAAATGCAAGAATTGGGTAATGTATAATTTGTAGTTACATTTAACCCTTCCACTTGGACAAGCTAATAGTATATAAGGTTACAATCATAAAAATCTTCACATAAAGTGCCGCATACTTTATTTGATTAACACATTAATCCAACAAAGCCTCTCTCAGCAGTAGCAGAGGCTTGGCAGGCTCTCAGCTGAAATAGGTGGTCAGGTCATTGTGCTGTGTCATGTATTTGTACTGATAAAGTGCCAGCAAGTTCATTTATTTGCTCAAGGTCTATGAACCACAAGTTAAATTGCAGTATTTATAGTGGCAAAATTCCTGACTGAAATGCATGGAAAGAGAACAATTTTGGCATAAAGATCACGTGGGACAGAGAAAAAGGCCCCACAAAGGCCATAGGAGAAGGAAAATGTCACCCTGTTGATTGGATGGCTTCTCTAAAATCCCAAGTGGACAAAGCAGTAACAACTGAAAGAAAAATGCTAGGGGCACCAATTAAGGAGAAACTGTTCAGATGTTAGTTAGAGTGCAGATGATGGTAGGTAAGGTTCGGGTCTTTATTGTTATAATGGAGAGTATTCATTATGGGAGCCAACCCCTTTAAATAAAAGGCAGACTTCTGAACTGGATTGCACCCAGGAGTCTGCAGAGTGTATTCTAGCTTGGTGGCCTTGGGCAGGCCCGGTCTTAGGTATTATGGGGCCCTAGGTGAAAGGGGGATCCAGGGGCCCCCTGTAGGGGGCGGAGCCCCCCTGGAAGCTCTGTGAAATGCGTGAAAATTAGACCAAGGAGTCGATCCGGGGCCCCCCGGACGCCGGGACCCTAGGCGGTCGCCTACTTCGCCTATGCCTAAGGCCGGGCCTGATTGGGACAAATAATGCTGTAGTATATTTAAGTATATATGACAATTGCTCACTCGGACAATTTGTTTTGGGGGCTCCCAAGAAGGCGGGGGCCCTAAGCTATAGCTTGTGTAGCTTATACGTAAATCCTGCACTGGCCTTGGGACACTGGGGGACAGCAGGTGATTCCAGGGTTGGCCTAGTGGTAATCATACATTGAGATGTGAGAGGTCACCCCCTGCCAGCACTGCTTTAGTTTCTAGTCTCAGAGTGAGGTGGGGATGTCACTGGCATTGGGCTAAGTGTGTTTAGAGACTGGACACACTGGTGCACAGACAGAAAGATGGATTATGGTGTTCAGGAATCACAACACATGACACATAAATGAAAACTTGATTTGAGCAGTTTTATATCATCGCTTTTACTCTAAGGTGCAGTGATCTGGAGGAACGCTTTGTTGCTGTGTATAAGCGTCAAATGCCCAAAGGACAATGGAAGCAAGATAGCCACTGAAGGCAGAAATATAACAGCACCTCTTTCAAAGGAGTGTGGACTCCATGAGCATTTGTTTTCTTTTGGACTGTCTCTGTCTGTAGGTGTTTTGTTTTCCTTTCTCCTGCTATTAGGCAAAACTTATTGACATATTCTTGAATAACCAAAGACAATGACTTCGGAAATATTGTTTACTTAACTACATTTGTATGCTTATTCGTGTAAATTTTGGGTAATTATGTACTTCCTATGGAACGATTATATTCATACATCTGGGTAAGCACTCAGTGTCTCTGTCAATCAGAACCTGAACTGTATAATTTACTTTGAATCAAAAAATTACTTTCACCCAATAGGAGTGGATTCAGTTTAATGAGAAAGTGATATCAAAACTGGTGAGTCATGAGAAAGAGATGATTTTGAAACCTGAGCAAAGGAACAATGAGGTTGTCCAGAGAGGGGCTGTGAGGAGTCATTGGTAACCTCCCATGGGTGGCAACTGGCCCTGTATGAGCGTGTGTGTGTGTGTGTGTGAAGATGGCTCCTGCATTGTGCCAAATACTATTAAGATGAATGCCTGCTGTGTGACCCTAACTTTGGACTAAGTTGATTAAGTGGCTTAAATACACAAATGAGTTCACTTAATGGATGGATGGCTGTGTTCAGTAAATGAATGGATGGATTTGTTGAAAGGCACTATATAGATGGATAGTGTTCAGCAAATGACTTGACAGAGGAGTTTAGTAAATGGATATACGGAAGGATATATGGATAGGTTCAATAAATTTATGGATGGATGACTTTAGTAAGTGAATAGATACATAGATAGATAGAGTGCTTCATTTGTGTCACAGCTGACCAACACTCTGATTTTGAGCCCTCTGCACTCCAGGACCTCCAAATGCAGACTGGGACCCCAAAATCTACACAAAATATGCATTTGTAATTTTCATATAACATTTAAATAGATGTCTGCGTGGGTTTCCTCCGGGCGCTCCGGTTTCCTCCCACAGTCCAAAGACATGGACGTTAGGTGGATTGGCGATTCTAAATTGACCCTAGTGTGTGTTTGTGTGTGTCCTGTGGTGGGTTGGCACCCTGCCCGGGATTGGTTCCTGCCTTGTGCCCTGTGTTGGCTGGGATTGGCTCCAGCAGACCCCCATGACCCTGTGTTCAGATTCAGCAGGTTGGAAAATGGATGGATGGATTTAAATAGACAAAGTTTATTTAAACCTCCAAATCTGAGACCATGGTCCTCAGCCGGAAAAGGGTGGAGTGCCCTCTCAGGGTTGGGAGCGAGATCCTGCCCCAAATGGAGAAGTTCAAGTATCTTGGGGTCTAGTTCACGAGTGAGAGAAGAATGGAGCGTGAGATCGACAGGCGGATCAGTGCGGCCTCCGCAGTGATACGGGCTCTGCATCGGTCTGTCATGGTGAAAAAGGAGCTGAGCCGTAAGGCAAAGCTCTCAATTTACCAGTCGATCTATGTTCCTACCCTCACCTATGGTCTTGAGCTATGGGTAGTGACTGAAAGAACGAGATCGCAGGGTGTCTGGGCTTTCCCTTAAAGATAGGGTGAGAAGCTCAGTCATCCAGGAGGGGCTCAGAGTAGAGCCGCTGCTCCTCCGCATCGAGAGGAGTCAGATGAGATGGCTCGGGCATCTGATCAGGATGCCTCCTGGACGCCTGCCTGGTGAGGTGTTCCGGGCACGTCCAACCGGGAGGAGGCCCCGGGGAAGACCCAGGACACGCTGAAGGGACTATATCTCCCGGCTGGCCTGGGAACGCCTCAGGATTCTCCCGGAAGAGCTAGAAGAAGTGGCTGGGGAGAGGGAAGTCTGGGCATCTCTGCTCAAGCTGCTGCCCCCACAACTCGACCTCAGATAAGCGGAAGAAGATGGATGGATGGATGGATAGACAAAGTTTATTATACTGACTTTATTTATCTATGTATATATATATATATATATATATATATATATATATATATATATATATATATATATATATATATATATATAATCCAATGTCAGTCTGTCTGTCCCTTTTCACATGGAAACTACTTAACGGATTTAGATCAGGCTTTTTGCTATAATTTGCTTGAACATTCTGGTTGATTTACTGACTTCTGTCATCACACTAAGTATCATAGTTCATTTGCAGGAGTGATTTATTCACGCTAATCCGAGACAGAGGCTGCAGGCCAAGGGTAGGGGGAAGCATGACGTCAGGAGTAGGGAGCCGGGCAGAGCCCTCCTGACTCTTACGCCAGCCTCCGTTCGAGTTGGGCATCCACTTGCCATGTTTTGGAGCATACCTTGTCTCTGCTTAGCTAGTAATACAGTACTGTACCTGTTTGTTTATTGATTTTTAAAGTTTATCCTGTTTCATTACTGTGTGGGTGGAGCCGCCGGGGACAGCTAGTAATTTGTAAAAGTACCCTAGCTAACATTTCACCTGTTTTTAGATTTGCTGTAAACTTTTGAAGCAGCATAAATCAAAATGAATCTCTAATGTTAAGGCTGAGAGATAAAAGGAATGGGAGAGTGGCAATGGAGATGAAGACGCATCAGAAAAAATGGAGCAGAGCAAAAATTCCAACATGAGCGAGCTGGACAAAGTGTGGACAGCAGAAGAATTTAAGATTGCAAAATATCCAAGTGAAATATTAATTTATTTGTGCAAGTATATGTGTGAAAAGTACTGACTTCAGATGACGTAATTCAAACTTAATGTACTCAGGTACCCAAATTGCTGTGGTCTACACCTCCACTCTGCTATTCAGGCAGTCACTATGAGATCCGACACCTCATCTTCTACTAAATAAGATAGATAGATGTGAAAGGGGCTATATAAGAGATAGATAGATAGATAGATAGATAGATAGATAGATAGATAGATAGATAGATAGATAGATAGATAGATAGATAGATAGATAGATAGATAGATAGATAGATAGATAGATAGATAGATAGATAGATAAGGATCTTAATCAATGTGTTTATAATGTGACATGATATTCTCAAATAAGTAATGACAAATAATAATAAAAACAGTAACAGATAGCTGTGTTCAGTAATCACATGGGTGGATGGATTTATGGGTATCTTCAGTACAAGAATGGACGGCTATTGATTCAGTGTTAAATTACATTCTCACTTTCAAGTTCCATGTTTTATCAAGAGACCATAACTCTGTGAAATTAATACCATTTGCATAATAAAATGAAATGTTCCCATTCAATCAATACTTTTCACCTGGTTCTCTAGGCATAAGAAGACCACCATCTTCCCGCCAGCGTCACATTATCAATATCTGCATGCTGGTATATTCTCACTCTCTAGGCTTTGTATGCTCCTATAAGTTTAAATCTTTAGTCTGGTGACTAGTTGAGCAGACATGGATGCAGTGGTGGGTGGCCTGTGCTTTGGATGATGTTAACTAACACCCCTCTCTACAGTAATAAACTATCTCTTGAAATAAGTGAGCTGGATATTTAAACGCACACCTAAAGTATTTTGAGGCTGACTTATTAGGAAGACACAATGTCCAAGCTCTTAAATCTGAGATCACAAGACACCTACGATGGTAGTCATTTTGAAGCATTCATCTCAGGATATTCATCTTAAGACTGATGACTCCTTGGCTGTACCTGGTATAAGACTCCTGTGAGTTTTGTAAACACCTTTCTTGGGAGACATTAGGGTGAGATAAACAGGAAAATCTCAGGTTTAGGCAAACAATTCACTGGCTTAAATGTTCCTCTCTCAAGACAAGGTCTTGTGTAGGTTAAAAGGTTGCATCCACACTGGCAGCAAATTAAACTAATTTGAACATATCTCCCCCCAACACCCCTCCCCCCACCAGCCAGAGCGGCTTAACTGTTATGTAACCAATTTTCTGCAATTTTTGCAGAATTCCTACCATTTAATAAAAATCAGCTTAAAATACCAAAGCCAACAAGGAGGTCTCTTTGTTTCCTGAGAAAAATCCTCGCCAACGGTCTAAAAACATCTTCTGGTCTGCTTCAAAAACATGTGACTCTTTTGAGCTCGGGACAAAAATATGTTTTTAATTGTCGTGGAGCCACCCTGCCTTCCACTTGACCAGGAAGGCCAATGTGATTTTGCAGTAATTTTCTGTTCTTGATCAATGTGTTACATAAACTTTCATATGTGCTTCAGTTCGCTGCCACTGATAGGACACTCTGCACACAGTGGGGAATGAGGATTTGTGCATACTGAAGGCTAATGAACCACCAAAGAGACTTTATAAAACATAAATATATAAGTGTCATTTTTACTACATTCCAAAGAGGCTTTCTGGCAATAAAGAGTTAATAATTACTTTTTGTAAATCTTCTTGACAAAGAGAATTAATTAACCAGCAAACAAATTCAAATAATACTATGATAGAAGTAATAATAAAGCAAATATATGGTGTCTGTAATTTTATTTTACTGTTGTTCATATTTTCGTACCTTTTAATGAGCTGAATGTTTTAGTGGAGAATAACAAAGCAATGTTGGTTGGATGAAAACTGTTGTGGAGAATCATGAAATAAATCTCTTCTCACTAGCCATTTAAAACTGCTTATCTTAACAAACCTCACCCCATTCTTTATCTTGCGCTTAAACATCAAGCCATGTGCTTACTGGAGAGTATGTGCACAATTAGTGTGAGAACCAATTTGGGAGGAATGTATTGATTCATATGATGCATAAAAATGAAATGCCGCTCTTGTGCTCTCAGACTGGGGAACAAGTCAGTGTACAGTTTACATAGCAGCCTGCAGTAAATCATGTCGCCCGTTCAGGCAAAAGCAAACAGCCGTCTATGTATCCATTAATTTCTTTTATGCTTCTTGTAAATACTCACCATGGGTCACACTCAAAGTCACACAACATGAAGAATGGCCTGTGAAGGGAAAATGCCCACACTTTGACTTACAACACTTGGTCCAGGGCACTGATGAGACCCAAACAGAGCACTGGCCCATTAAAGGGCAAATATTATTAAGTTCATCTACGTAGCAGCAATAGCTGTACTATTATTAGTGGTGGTCGTGTTATTAGTTGTTACAGTAGTAGTAGTAGTAGTAGTAGTAGTAGTAGTAGTAGTAGTAGTAGTAGTAGTAGTAGTAGTAGTAGTAGTAGTAGGAATAGCAGCATTAGCCACATTAGTTGTATTGGTCTCAGTTTTACTAGTGGCGTTAGTCTTAGCAATGAATAGATAAACCAGCAAAAACAGTAGTGTTATCTGCAGCAGTGGAAGTAGTATAAGTCTTAGTTATAGATGTGTATATTACATAACATATATACTCTAGCTCAGTAATATTAATGGTAGATATAGGAGTATTGGAGGAGGTTTAAGTCTTATTACAATAATTAATAGATGTAGGAGCTGTGTTGAGATTGTGTTGATTTGGACATGTGCAGAGGAGAGATATTGAGAGAAGGATGCTAAGAATAGAGCTGCCAGACAAGAGGAAAAGAGGACGACCTAAGAGAAGGTTTATGTATGTGGTGAGAGAGGACATGAAGGTGGTGGGTGTGACAGAGCAAGAGCAGAGGACGATATGGAAAGAGGATCCACTGTGGCGACTTCTAACAGGAGCAGCCGAAAGATGAAGAAGAAGAAGAACACAAGTAGGAGTTGCAGCTCAACTATTCTTGGTAGTGCGAGGGGTTTGCAGTAGTACAAGTAGTAGCAGTATTTTTAGAGTTAGCAGTAGTAGCAAGAGAAATTTTGATTGTGTTAGTAGTAGGAGTGGTAGTATTTGTCTTAATAGCAGTGTGGTATCATAACTATTAATCAATAGTATTAGTTGCTGTGGTAGAAGTACTAGTCTTCATGTAGTATTTGTATCAGTAACAGTAGAAATACTTGCATTAGTGGGGAAGTCTTACAAGTTATAAAGGTTGCTCTATGACTAGTGAAGAGGGATATAGGCAAAAATTTATTTCACGGAATATTTCACAATTGCAATTGATTACTTCTATTCTTTTCTGAAGCAGTAGAATACATGTAATCCTTACCACACCAGGAAAATCAATTCTGTTTATGTCTCTTGTTCATATCACCCAGAGGTGTGCAGTATGTTGTTTTAAAAAAATTTTACCTGGTGCATATTTTCCACAAGAAGACACAGCAAAACCCACCATTGTGCACATTACTGTGTTTTTTTCACAAGAGCACGCTGCCAAATATACACGCCTCTTTATCCTGGCTGAAGATATGCCCAGTTATGGTGACTTTTTTCACTAGAGGTCTTTATTTAAACACTAAATGACGGGCAGACTTATGAAGAATTAATACATGAAAACACTCATTCCAGTCTGCAGCTAATAATAAAACTGTTTAATTTTAACTAGCATTGGAAGTAAGCTTATACAGTGCATCCAGAAAGTATTCAAAACGCATCACTTTTTCCACATTTTGTTATGTTACAGCCTTATTCCAAAATGGATTAAATTCATTTTTTTCCTCAGAATTCTACACACAACACCCCATAATGACAACATGAAAAAAGTTTACTTGAGGTTTTTGAAAATTTATTAAAAATAAAAAAACTGAGAAATCCCATGTACATAAGTATTCACAGCCTTTGCTCAATACTTTGTCGATGCACCTTTGGCAGCAATTACAGCCTCAAGTCTTTTTGAATATGATGCCACAAGCTTGGCACACCTATCCTTGGCCAGTTTCGCCCATTCCTCTTTGCAGCACCTCTCAAGCTCCATCAGATTGGATGGGAAGCGTCGGTGCACAGCCATTTTAAGATCTCTCCAGAAATGTTCAATCGGATTCAAGTCTGGGCTCTGGCTGGGCCACTCAAGGACATTCACAGAGTTGTCCTGAAGCCACTCCTTTGATATCTTGGCTGTGTGCTTAGGGTCGTTGTCCTGCTGAAAGATGAACCGTCGCCCCAGTCTGAGGTCAAGAGCGCTCTGGAGCAGGTATTCATCCAGGATGTCTCTGTACATTACTGCAGTCATCTTTCCCTTTATCCTGACTAGTCTTCCAGTCCCTGCCGCTTAAAAACATCCCCACAGCATGATGCTGCCACCACCATGCTTCACTGTAGGGATGGCATTGGCCTGGTGATGAGCGGTGCCTGGTTTCCTCCAAACGTGACACCTGGCATTCACACCAAAGAGTTCAATCTTTGTCTCATCAGACCAGAGAATTTTCTTTCTCATGGTCTGAGAGTCCTTCAGGTGCCTTTTGGCAAACTCCAGGTGGGCTGCCATGTGCCTTTTACTAAGGAGTGGCTTCCGTCTGGCCACTCTACCATACAGGCCTGATTGGTGGATTGCTGCAGAGATGGTTGTCCTTCTGGAAGGTTCTCCTCTCTCCACAGAGAACCTCTGGAGCTTTGACAGAGTGACCATCAGGTTCTTGGTCACCATCCTGACTAAGGCCCTTCTCCCCCAATCATTGAGTTTAGATGGCCGGCCAGCTCTAGGAAGAGTCCTGGTGGTTTCAAACTTCTTCCACTTACGGATGATGGAGGCCACTGTGCTCATTGGGACCTTCAAAGCAGGAGAAATTTTTCTGTAACCTTCCCCAGATTTGTGCCTCGAGACAATTCCTTTGACTTCATGCTTGGTTTGTGCTCTGACATGAACTGTCAACTGTGGGACCTTATATAGACAGGTGTGTGCCTTTCCAAATCATGTCCAATCAACTGAATTTACCACAGGTGGACTCCAATTAAGCTGCAGAAACATCTCAAGGATGATCAGGGGAAATAGGATGCACCTGAGCTCAATTTTGAGCTTCAAGGCAAAGGCTGTGAATACTTATGTACATGTGCTTTCTCAATTTTTTTATTTTTAATAAATTTGCAAAAATCTCAAGTAAACTTTTTTCACGTTGTCATTATGGGGTGTTGTGTGTAGAATTCTGAGGAAAAAAATGAATTTAATCCATTTTGGAATAAGGCTGCAACATAACAAAATGTGGAAAAAGTGATGCGCTGTGAATAAGCTGGTGGTTAGTGGTTTGCGTCCTTTTCCTTTTTTGATATCAATTTTGCTTTGGCACACATCATCTATTAACTAATGTCATAGCTAGTTTAGCGTGAGGAGCTGTTTGTCACTTCTTTCTAGTTCTGTGGAGCAGTTAGTTGTGTATAGTAGATTTGTTAATGTGTGTGAAAGATGTGAGTGCTTTAGCACCCATATAATAGCAAAGAACATTTTGAAAAGAAATGTAATTGCATGTGTAAATCATTTTAAGTCATGCAAACAAGAGGTAAAAGGAACACAAAAGAAAAAAAAATGGGAAAACTGCCTTTTCTTGCTAACTGGAAAAGTAGTGGGAAAATAAAACGAAAATATTATTTGTGCTTCAGTGTATTTCCATCAATCGCTTGTCTTGGTTTAAGCCATCTTTGAGGTTTTTCAGGGCAATAAACCATGGAGTAGAAGATACCAACTTGCAGGCAGTCGTCGACGTACAGTATGACCAGGTTCAGTTCTGACGTAATGGTGTAAGTCGATCTGGACGCAAGATGGACTGGTATATGTATTCCAACCTGACCGTATGTACAGTACTGTATAGTAATCCCTTAAGTCATATTTGTTTTATATCCGTTTTATCATTTTTTTGCAAATTATTTTTTTATTATTTTGTTTCGTTGTGACTGTTTCACACATGAGTATCAAACCTTTAACAGCTTCATGAATCCTTTCTTGTCTGTGTTATGTTACATCGTCAGTGTGAGCCTCTCCCAGTGTTCATTGTGTTAACTGTGAGACGAGGACTAAGGAGTGAGTTCAGTGTGGTTTCTTTACCCCTTTGTGGCGGTTCATACAAAGTGGCACAAAGCAGATGCTTCAGAGGTTGACCGGATTCAAAGCCAGAGTGCAGCAGTACAACATGTGCAGCGAAGTCCGGTTACAATGGGATAACTTAAAGAGACATGTGGTCTCATTTGCTTTCTTTCCTCCCTCATACCGCTTGATCACCTTCATTTTTGTGTCAAGATCAATTGCGTTTTTTTCCTGTAATTGTAAGACAAATGTAACTGAACATAGTCGAAACCGCTGCAGGTAATAAACTGAGATGAAGATGAATGAGTCACAGCATATGGAGCTGGTATGATGAAAAATGTTGCTTGCAAATGAGACGTGGTAGTGGTCATAAGTCTAATGGTCATAAGACGCATAGGTTGTAAGTCGCCGACTACCTGTACTTGAAGGTGAAGTCTTCTAGGAGAAAGCAATCGTGGCTACGGTGGAAAAGTACAAACACTCCATAAGTGACATATGATACCGAGATTGTAAAATTGGTTTGAACAAAAACTTGCAGCCATGGGATCAAATTAAAGTAAGGGGACCTAAACAAAATTCAAAGCCAAAATTAAATCAAGCCAGGCCCAGAATCCTTTTTTCCTAAATAATTTGTTTGTTCAAACACAAGCCTTTCATGAAGTTATTCTCTTAATTCCTCACAGTTCAGATGCTATTTAATACATGCAGATATCTTAGAAAGTGAGACTGTCATGACCTCTTGTGTGTGGATCACAAACCAACAATGCACAGCCTTCAAAGGTCCCAAACAGCGGTGACCATGAAAACTACCAACTGAGACTGTCTATAGTGATATTGACTTAAAACAAATGTCTGCTTATCCTTATTTCTATAGTGATGCTGATGGGATGGCAGTACCAGTATAATGCAAAGATTCATTAAAAAATTAATAAGGAATCAAAAACATATCCCAGAAATGAAATAGCAGCACATTACACCAGCATCTTCAAATGAGGTGGTTAAAGCATTCTGGGTGAAAAGTCAGCAAATTTCCACCGGTATTTATTTTCTAATTCAGAATGCAGTGGAGTCAGATACAGCAAATGCCACACTGACCAAAGTTTAAATGCATCCAGTTAGAGGGACACAGCTGCCTTCTCACAATCCCAGAGGACCCAGATTTGATCCCCATCATAGGTCATTGAATGTATGTAGCTTGCCCTTTTTTCCCTGTGCCCATGCAAGTTGTCTTTGGAATCTGAGGTTGTTCCTTACATTTCAAAGATGTACAGTATACTGTATCTTATCTCACTTCTTATTTGCTTTTCCTGGAGAGGGTTGCAGTGGCAAGAGGCCAAGGAAGGCAGCCCAGACTTCCTAACCCTGACTTGTCAAAAATTCCAGCTCTTCCTGGGGAATTCCCATGTGTTCCCAAGCCAACCTAGATATATAATCCTTCCAGTGTTTCCTAGGTCTGCTGCAGGGTCTTCACCCAGTGGAACATGCCCAAAGCTCTCTAGGGGGAGCCACACCAGGAGCACCCTTATAACATGCCCAAACTATCTCATTTCACTCTTTTTGATTCTAACAAGCTCTATTCTAAGGTTCTCCCTGAGCTTCTCATCCTATCATGGAATGTCAGCTCAGCCACCCTGCAAAGAAACCACACGTCCGCCACTTGTACATGTGATTTTTTTGTCATTACCAAAAGCTCATGATCATAAGTGAGGACAGGGATATAGACCAACCGATACACTGAGCGTTTTGTCTTTAGGCTCAGCTCTCTCTTCACCACCACAGACAGGTACAGCACCATCAGAACAGCTGCTGCCAATTCAATCTGGTTGTTAACCTCTCATTATATTTTTCTATCAATCATGAACAATGTTCTGACATACCTAAAGGGCAGTTATTCCCCCTCACCTGGAAAAAGCAGTCCTCTCTTTTCCAAGATAAATCATGATTTCAAACTTGGCGGTGCAGATCCTCAACCTAACCACTTCACACTTACTACCGAATCACTCGAGTGAATGCCAGTTGTTACAATCAGATGAGACAGAGTACAGTAAGTGTATAAATTAGTTTAAATGGAAACCCAATAAATCCCCACTACAGTCTGGCTACAGACCTTTAGCAACAACCCCCAGACCCTGTGATGTATTTATTGGGCTTACAAGTGGCTGGAACTGTGACAGAGGGGTCTGCCACTAGAGGTCTGCAGCCAGACCCTTCTCCAATAAACAGCATAATGTCTGGAGATGGTTACAAATCTGCAGAACGTTTTGCAATGGCACGTCCAGGATCTCTGGGAGTCTGTGCAGGAGATTTCAAGTTCAGAAATAAATGTGTGCTTTCATCTAAAAATAAAAAATGCCTGTAGACGGTGCCTCCTTCACTAGTGCCATTAATGGATTCCCTTCTGCAGTGCACTGCAAACCTGCTGTGCTGTGGAAATCCAGGGCTCATATTGACCTCTATCTGGTTCTTCTATTTCAGGTTCCTCATTGAGTGGCCTTGATTGCGCATGTTGTAACTCATTGCTTAAAATACCAATAGAGCAGACTGTAAAAAATCAATTATGTGTGAGCATTTCTAAACAAGCGTTCTTCATTTTTTACTTTATGTTCCTGTATTTACTATGCTATTATCTCTGTGTTGTAAATTCATTTCCCATGGTTGTTAATATGAGAAGTTATTGTTCTAAAGTTCAGCTGTCCGTAAAAATGTCTCTCAAAACTACTGCTGGAATTCCAAAAATGAATCTATCTATCTATCTATCTATCTATCTATCTATCTATCTATCTATCTATCTATCTATCTATCTATCTATCTATCTATCTATCTATCTATCTATCTATCTATCTATCTATCTATCTATACAAGCACATAGATGGTATCTTTCGGGCGCCAACAATAGCGGGGTACCACCATCGAGAGAGACGTGAAGAGAGCAAACCAAATAAACAACTTCTTTAACAGGTTTGACCACCCTAACCCACTCTCACCTCGGAGTACTGCACTCTCTACACATCCTTCTACTGATACCAACATAGGAGAGACATCCCCACCCACAATTACAGCAGCGCAAGTGAGCAGAGAGCTGAGGAAACTTCGTGCCAGCAAAGCAGCAGGTCCAGATGGAGTATCGCCATGACTGCTGAAGGTCTGTGCATCAGAGCTGGGGGGTCCTCTACAGCGCATCTTCAACCTGAGCCTGGAACAGGGGAAAGTCCCGAGGCTTTGGAAAACATCTTGCATCACCCCAGTCCCAAAGGTATCACGTCCTGGTGAGCTGAATGACTTCCGGCCTGTCGCTCTAACATCACATGTGATGAAGACCATGGAGCGGCTGCTGCTTCACCACCTGAGGCCACAGGTCCAACACGCCCTCGACCCTCTGCAGTTCGCATACCAGGAGAAGGTGGGAGCGGAAGATGCCATCATCTATATGCTACATCGATCCCTCTCCCACTTGGACAGAGGCAGTGGCGCTGTAAGAATTATGTTTCTAGACTTCTCTAGCGCCTTCAACACCATCCAACCTCTGCTCCTTAGGGACAAGCTGACAGAGATGGGAGTAGATTCATACCTGGTGGCATGGATCGTGGACTATCTTACAAACAGACCTCAGTATGTGCATCTCGGGAATTGCAGATCTGACATTGTGGTCAGCAACACAGGAGCGCCGCAGGGGACTGTACTTTCTCCGGTCCTGTTCAGCCTATATACATCGGACTTCCAATATAACTCGGAGTCCTGCCACGTGCAAAAGTTTGCTGACGACACTGCTATCATGGGCTGCATCAGGAGTGGGCAGGTGGAGGAGTATAGAAACCTCATCAAGGACTTTGTTAAATGGTGCGACTTAAACCACCTACAACTGAACACCAGCAAAACCAAGGAACTGGTGGTGGATTTTAGGAGACCCAGGCCCCTCATGGACCCCGTGATCATCAGAGGTGACTGTGTGCAGAGGGTGCAGACCTATAAATACCTGGGAGTGCAGCTGGACGATAAATTGGACTGGACTACCAATACTGATTCTCTGTGCAAGAAAGGACTGGAAAGCACTGAGGAAAGTGGTGAGGGCTGCGGAGAGGATCATTGGAGCCCCGTTGCCTAATGTACAAGATTTGGCAAAACAACGCTGTCTGGCCAGTGCTGTGCGGATTTCTAGAGACCCTACTTATCCTGCCTCTGAACTCTTTTCCCTCATGCCCTCAAGCAGAAGGTACCGCAGCCTGAAATGTAGAACTACCAGGTTTAAAAACAGTTTTTTTCCTACTGCCGTTCGTCTTTTAAATGAAGCATTTTAGTATTTTATTGCAGGCTGATTTTAACTATGTGTTTTTATTAATGTCTTGTGCATCGTATTTTCGTTCTGCAGCACATCTTGGATGTTCTGCTAAATGACAAATAAAATTGAATTGATTGATTGATTGATTGATTGATTGATTGATTGATTGAATTGATATTGAATTGACAGAGCCGCCTGTACTTCCTTAGAAGACTGGCATCCTTCAACATCTGCAGTAAGATGCTGCAGATGTTCTATCAGATGGTTGTGGCGAGTGCCCTCTTCTACGCAGTGGTGTGCTGGGGAGGCAGCATTAAGAAGAAGGACGCCTCACGTCTGGACAAACTGGTGAGGAAGGCAGGCTCTATTGTTGGCATGGAGCTGGACGGTTTGACATCCGTAGCAGAGCAACGGGCACTCAAGAGGCTCCTATCAATTATGGAGAATCCACTACATCCATTAAACAGTGTCATCTCCAGACAGAGGAGCAGTTTCAGCGACAGACTGCTGTCACTGTCCTGCTCCACTGACAGACTGAGAAGATCATTCCTCCCCCAAACTATGCGACTCTTCAATTCCACCAGAGGGGGTAAACGTTGAACATTATTCAAGTTATTGTCTGTTTTTTTACCTGCATTTTTTATTACTCTTTAATTTAATATTTTTTGCTGCTGGAGTATGTGAATTTCCCCCTGGGATTAATAAAGTATCTATCTATCTATCTATCTATCTATCTATCTATCTATCTATCTATCTATCTATCTATCTATCTATATTATTATTATTAACATGGCGTTTTCATATGCTCAAAGTGAATAATGTTTACAATAATTACAGCCAATCTAACGTAGCTTAACGATTGCAGTTATTTTTTAATTAGTTTACACAAGCACATACTTTTTCCCAATGCTGTGTTCATTCCAATTGAAAGGAATATGTAGTGGCACATCATTAATTGAGAGAGGGAGAGATGTTAATTGCTGATGCATCGCTGTTAACTGGCAATCAAATGCCAGCTGAGCAAACAAGAGACCAAAGGAAGATTAGCTGCAGATTACTTAAGCTTGGGGCTAATGTTTTTCTGCTGTTCCCTGAGATAGCAAGTAGACCTGAGCATCATCTCCTCCAAGTATCGTCTCACGTAGTGTGGTCTTGATCTGCTGCTACAATGGTACACTCTCAGTTACACTGCAATTGACTCACTGTGATCACCCCTCATTTGAGTTTGTATTTAGTAAACTATTTGGCTTCTTTAGTCTCCTTGGTGTTTATGTATTCTGGCTGCCATATGAAGAACCCTCCTCTTTTTCTATGAATATTAGTATCTATATGCATTTACACTTCTATTCTAACATATAAAGCTAAATGTGTGTTTTTTGTGTTTCTCCAGTATGTAAACCCGCACCGTTGAACCAATCGCCACCGAGTTTTGTATAGACTCCCCATATGAAGTGGTGAAGATATGTGAAGACTATGTTTCATTCCAGAATATTTCCCTATAGGGTGCTTTATTAAGTAACTGAACCTGTACTTTATCAGCAAAGTGATCCTCATAGGCATTTGTGAGACACAGGTATGTAATCTTTTGGGCCCAATTTTTTCCCCTGAGAAATGTATTTAGTGACTGCACCTTTTGTCAAGGTGGATGGAATCACTAATACCTCCAAGTATCAGTCAATTTTGGCATAAAACCTTCAAGCATCTGCTAGGAAAATGAAGAGGATCTTCACTTTTTAGCATAACAACAACTGAAAGCATACATCAAAATAAACAAAGTAATGGCTTCATCAAAGGAGAATCAATGCTCTGGAATGGCCCAGCCGGAACCCAGACTTGGGGGTGACCTGAAGAGAGCTGTGCACAGGAGATGCCTCATAATTTGACAGATCTGGAAATTTTTGGCAAGGCGGAGTGGGCCAAATCCAAACTGTCCAAAAGGTAACCAAAATCAAAAAGGTTCTTCATCTATGTTTTAGTTTAGGGTGTGCAGGCTATTACAATCAGGTTTTTGTAGAGATTTTTTTTTTCTTTTTTTCACTAAAAAGTTTCTGATTTGTTTTCTCTTTCTTTGTATAGATTGCAATTTTGCAATAAAGATGGAATGAGTTGTGACAGGATTTATCTTGGTTTCATTCTTTTATTACACAAAATCTGTGATTTTGGCAGAGGTGTGTAAACTTTTTATATCCACTGTAGCTAAAAGAAGGTAAAATGTACAAAAATTCCATATTTAAAACTCTGAGCAAACTTGAAAATACAGGTGCTGGTCATAAAATTAGAATATCATGACAAAATTGATTTATTTCAGTAATTCCATTCAAAAAGTGAAACTTGTATATTAGATTCATTCATTACACACAGACTGATGTATTTCAAATGTTTATTTCTTTTAATGTTGATGATTATAACTGACAACTAATGAAAGTCCCAAATTCAGTATCTCGGCAAATTAGAATATCAATTAAGACCAATGCAAAAAAAGGATTTTTAGAAATGTTGGCCAACTGAAAGGTATGAACATGAAAAGTATGAGCATGTACAGCACTCAATATTTAGATGGGGCTCCTTTGGCCTGGATTACTGCAGCAATGCGGCGTGGCATGGAGTCGATCAGTCTGTGGCACTGCTCAGGTGTTATGAGAGCCCATGTTGCTCTGATAGTGGCCTTCAGCTCTTCTGAATTGTTGGGTCTGGCGTATTGCATCTTCCTCTTCACAATACCCCATAGATTTTCTATGGGGTTAAGGTCAGGCGAGTTTGCTGGCCAATCTAGAACAGGGATACCATGGTCCTTAAACCAGGTACTGGTAGCTTTGGCACTGTGTGCAGGTGCCAGGTCCTGTTGGAAAATGAAATCTGCATCTCCATAAAGTTAGTCAGCAGAAGGAAGCATGAAGTGCTCTAAAACTTCCTGGTAGATGGCTGCGTTGACCTTGGACCTCAAAAAACACAATGGACCAACACCAGCAGATGACATGGCACCCCAAACTATCACTGACTGTGGAAACTTTACACTGGACCTCACGCAACGTTGATTCTGTGCCTCTCCTCTTCCTCCAGACTCTGGGGCCTTGATTTCCAAAGGAAATGCAAAATTTACTTTCATCAGAGAACATAACTTTGGACCACTCAGCAGCAGTCCAAAGGCGAGACGCTTCTGACGCTGTCTCTTGTTCAGGAGTGGCTTGACACAAGGAATGCGACAGCTGAAACCCATGTCTTGCATACGTCTGTGCGTGGTGGTTCTTGAAGCACTGACTGACTGACTGCAGTCCACTCTTTGTGAATCTCCCCCACATTTTTGAATGGGATTTGTTTCACAATCCTCTCCAGGGTGCGGTTATCCCCATTGCTTGTACACTTTTTTCTACCACATCTTGTCCTTCCCTTCGCCTCTCTATTAATGTGCTTGGACACAGAGCTCTGTGAACAGCCAGCTTCTTTAGCAATGACCTTTTGTGTCTTGCCCTCCTTGTGCAAGGTGTCAATGGTCGTCTTTTGGACAACTGTCAAGTCAGCAGTCTCCCCCATGATTGTGTAGCCTACAGAACTCGACTGAGAGACCATTTAAAGGCTTTTGCAGGTGTTTTGAGTTAATTAGCTGATTAGAGTGTGGCACCAGGTGTCTTCAATATTGAACCTTTTCACAATATTCTAATTTTCTGAGATACTGAATTTGGGACTTTCATTAGTTGTCAGTTATAATCATCAACATTAAAAGAAATAAACATTTGAAATACATCAGTCTGTGTGTAATGAATGAATCTAATATACAAGTTTCACTTTTTGAATGGAATTACTGAAATAAATCAACTTTGTCATGATAATCTAATTTTATGACCAGCACCTGTAAATAAGATGTTATCTGCAGTCAAGTTCTTTAGTTACTGGAGCTCGATTTGATAAGCAAGGATTGACACTAATGTGCTGAAAGTGTTAATTGTAAGAATAATGGAGGCCGTTAAGCTTACACCACTGAGAGCAGGAACTCCGTTGCTGTTAACTGATTTATTTTAACGGATACCTTGAATTATCAAGCCAGGGTTTCTCAGCTGCACTCTGTACATCTAATTTCTGGTCTTGCATTTCTATGACAGGGTCAGTAGGAATTTAATCCATTGGCATTGGGTTCAATGCAAGAAGCAGAGCTTGAAGGGGTGACAATATATCACAGAGCAAACTCACTCACACCAGGAAGATCTGAACTTAACATTCAGTGCTGAGGAGGAGAAACACCAGTGGACATGAGTAAAATCTACAAACTCCACCCTGACAGCGGCCAGGCCAGGGATTGAACCCAAATTCAATTCAGTTCAATTGATTCTTATTAAGCACATTTCCATTCAAGAAAACAGTGCTCTGTTCAATAATTATAAATCTTGTATGGCTAAAGGACAAGTGATCCATCCACCTGTCTGTCTATTTTCAAAACCCACTTTATCCTGAGCAGGGTGTCAGGGAAGACAAGTAATATTCCCTCAAAACATAACAAAACTTTAAAAGAGTTCTGGAGCAGAGAGGCAGCCATACTATCTGTTGTGCTACTCTGCTGCTAGCTCCATGCCTGAAAAGCTGAATAGTTGAACACCACAATGAGCAAACCACTGATGATGATATTCCTTCTTTGTATTTATTATCTCTACACACATTGTCTAATTAAGCTATGAGACAGGAGTGCTAATCACTGTGCCACATGGAACCCCTGGTGGGTTCCTTCACCTCATTGTCTTTAATTTACCATCCATAGGCAGGCACCCTTCTGAGACGAAATATTTTATTGTGAAATGTCATACTGTAACATTACATAACAAACTTAAATTCTAAGACCTATGTATTTAATCTAAGTCACGATCATTTGAGGGTGGAAAGTAACATCTACTATTAATACACAAAATATCATTATAAGGTAAAGGCATAGTGGCACAGTGTATGGTGCTTTTGCCTCACAGAGCTTAAATGCTTTGCAGTGTACGGCTGGTGTTCAGGGAGTGTCCCATAATATGGCGTCAGCTGTAGCATTAAATAATAACACAACCCTGGCCTTTGTGTGTATGTGAGAGCACCCTGTAGCCACCATAATAAACTCTTTTGTACTGCCAGTCTGTGCTTAAGAATCAGGACAGTCAGACACACACTGCAAAAAATGAAATCTAATTAAGTGAAAGTATTTATATCATGACATTAAATCTTTTTTTCCTTATTTTGAGAATTTATTGACACATCAAATAATTTGTATTTACGATTATTTAGCTTAATTTAAGAAATCTTCTCAAGTAAATTTTGCTTACCCCATTGGAAGATTTATTACCTAAATAAAAATAAAACAACTCCGATTTAAAGATTTTTCTTTTTGTCGAGTTTTTAGATGTGCATTTTTTGCAGTGCATAAACCCACACTCACTCTGAATGGGCTGCCAGTCACATCTTGGGATGTGGAATAACACACATGAACACAGAGAGAACTTAAACACTCGTTACAGAATATTCAGTCGAGATCTCAGAAAGTGGGGGCTAATCACTGCACCACCAAGCTGCTCCATATTTACATTTAACAGTTTCAGCAGTGGCCTGGTGTCAAATCTGATTTACAGTAATGGGACAGAAATCTCAAGTAAGGAACATTCTACATTTAGTATTAGACCTTTGAGGGTGGCAGAGGGGCACAGTTGTCCTTTCTGCCTCACAGCTGCAGAGGCCCGGGTTCAGTCCAGGCCTAGACATTGCCTGTGTGAAGTTTGCATGTGTTCTGTGGTCCTTTGCAATTCCCCTAACTTTCCAAAAGACACACATTTGGAGTGAAAGCAAGAACTAAATAAGCATAGATATGTGTGATATGTGTGAGAGTGGGTCCTGTGATGGCAAAAATGATACAATTATTCATTAAAAATTAAATCTACAACACAAAGTGTGCAGAAAGGAAAGGGACCTGAATATTTTCTGAATCCACTGTAGTTCTATGGTAGTTGTAAGAGCCAATCTTAGAAAGTTAAAGGTTTTGAGTTAAACTTATATTAATGTTTGCTTAATTTTGAATAGAATATAATTTCTTCCATAGTCATAGACAATGGTATGGTCTTTTCCCCCTATAAGTTAGTAAGAGGTAGAACCTTCTTGCTATAACTGAGAAACTGAGAAGTTTGAGTATCAGCAAGAGTGAAAGGGAAGGTCTACATGACGGTAGTGAGACCAGCTATGTTATATGGGTTGGAGACGGTGGCACTGACTAGAAAGCAGGAGACAGAGCTGGAGGTGGCAGAGTTAAAGATGATAAGATTTACATTGGATGTGATAAGATGGACAGGATTAGAAATGAGGACATTAGAGGGTCAGCTCAGGTTGGACATTTGGGAGACAAAGTCAGAGGGGCGAGATTGAGTTGGTTTGGACATGTGCAGAGGAGAGATGCTGGGTATATTGGGAAAAGGATGTTAATGATGGAGCTGCCAGGGAAGAGGAAAAGATGAAGGCCTAAGAGAAGATTTATGGATGTTGTGAGTGAGGACATGTAGGTGATGGGTGTGACTGAGCAAGATATGGAAGAAGATGATCCGCTGTGGCAACCCCTAACAGGAGCAGCCGAATGAAGAAGAAGAAGGGAGCCACATGCAGTATATGCTGCCTTCTAGTGTACTGGAGGACTTTTGACCTAGTCATGTGGATATCGCCACACACATACTGTAACTGTGCTTGGTGTTTCAGTGCATAAGAAATCCCAAATCCTGCCCTGTACCTCATGTAACTTGAGCTTGTCCTCTGTGACACAATATATTGTCACACAAGTGTGTTGGAGGACCTCACTCGTGGTAAACCCGTCGAGGCCAGAGGGGCGCTGCTGCTGACATTGTCATCTCCTTCTCTCCCCACAGTGTTTGAGAAGCTGCCTGGTAAAGCCATTTGGTCCTGTACTTTCCTGTCAAGCCTCCATAAAACACTCGGGAAGGAGGAGTCGTTTTTGGCCAGATTAACCCATGAGACAGAGCTCAACTAAGACTGAATAAACCTCATTCAACCTTTCTTTGAGTTCCCGTTGAAAGGACATGTGCCAATGAGCAATATTTCAATTCTTTTTTCTTTTTTTGTCTCGTCTCCAGACGAGTAAAAGGGACGACCCAGTTGTTGTATACTACTGATTGATGTTATGCTGGATGCTGAGAGCTCCACTCAACAGCCTTCCTGAATTTTTCAATAATTTCTGGTGTTCTAACAAATCTCAGTCATTAAACAAATACGTCTTCCACATTACCAATAGATTGAAATTTATGAAACCACTTTAACTTATAGATTTATAGTGTCGTTATTGTTGTGTGTAAAATCGTGAAGTGAAGTGAAATCTGAAGGAATTCTTCCTCATCGGTGCACATTAAACTTAATATGAAAACTTCTTTCATCTCTGTTACAGATTTGGATTCAGCAGAATAGCAAACACACAATCAGTCGCTAACCAGTTTTCTATAGCCACTGAAACATGCCCTGCCATAGTCGTTGTTAAAAATCCAGTAAAGAAATTCAAAATGGGGAGGGGGGGTGATAAATTGAAATATATAGGTTTGAAGGGCCTTCAAATTTGGCTTTGAATACTTCTAATGTACACAGCTTTTCCCAGTCAGTCTTGTTTGCATGGCAGCAGTGATTCACACCAAGCTGTCAGGGTGTAAAGATGCACTGATGGCTCAGCTTTAGCATCTTTTCCAAAGCGTGGCCACTTTAGTGCCCCACCACATGCTCCTCTCAAATACACATTGTTCTGATTTATATTGACAGCCGTGTACGTGAGGCACAGGATCGATGTCATGCTGAGTCCATCTCTCATATGACTGCAGCTCTGAGTCACCTCCATCAGGATCAGAGGCTTGACAAGTTAAGATATTTTTTTCCTTAAAACATGCATAACTTAAAATGTAATCAAATCCAAATCAAATGGAAGGAATATACTGGCAGTCTTCTGTATGGTGTGTACATTTTCCTCATCACACCACACCACTAGGTTTGCCTCCATAGAAAAAAAAAGTAATATCTGCCATACCGAGAAATAACATGTAACAATAAACCCATCTATACTGAAGAAATTGTGATAAACACTCACCTCAACTGTCAGTTACAAATCCTTTTGGCTAAAGTAATTCTTGAATTGGCTGGTACACGACTTAGAGCTGCTACCTCACAGTTCCATTAACCCAACGGTTAATGCACGGTTACTGTCTTTGATTTTGGTGTATACATTTTCCTCTAAGTGCTTTCATTTTTCTGCCACATTGGAGAGACCTACAGCTTGGAGTAACTGGAGACTCTAAACTGGCCGCACGCTGATAAGAGTGATTGTGTAGGTAAATGTGCCTCATAATGTGCTGGCACTCAATCAAGGGCTGTTTCCTGCTTTACATCCAGTATTTCTGTTAAAGACTCTGGCCATTCCCTTGATTAGGCCGATTCAAAAATGGACACACCAATAAAATAACTTGATAAGTCAGGTAAAATTTTAGAAGTGTTGCAGTTCATTAACTGTTTGTCCCTGCTCAAGAATTAATTCAGGGAGACATCCCCATAGCCACTTGTTATTTCTGAAACAATGGAGCGGTGGAGATGGAACTCATTCCGCTGGAGTAAGTATCCACCTTTTTGCCTCTATGCTAACGGAGAGCTCCATCATCCCAGACGTCAATCAGGTTTCTAACTGCAAGGATGTCTCTTACTTATCATTTGGCTCTCTCGGCCTCTACCGCACTTGCCCCTCTTGTTTCACATTTTCCTTCCCTTCTGAGCAACCGTCTTCTCTGAGATGGCAGCACCTCGTAAACTCAGGAACTTAGAATTATACAGCAGCCTTCTTTAACTCTGCACCAAAGGAGTTCAAAGCAAAGCAGCAGGAAATGCTGTTATTGAATTTAGCTGCCTGAGACTGGCCCCACCCTCTCTGGGTGGATAGCAACTGGGGTTCAACATGGGCAAATATTTGAGCAGATCACTGTCTTTGTAAACTTACAGTGTCCACTCTATGTTTGTGTGGTCTTTGTCCAGATACTTTGGTTTTCCTCCCAGTTCTCAAAGACATACCAGTTAGGTTGACTAACATCTCTTAACTCTCCAAGTGTAGCTATGTGTGTCCAGGGTTTGTTCCTGCCTTGTGCCCAGTGTTTTTTTGATTGACTATGCTACCAGCAACTCAGAGATTTGGTTTGAGGAAGTGTAGAAAGCGGAGTAAAGTGGTGAGTTGTGTGTGAGCAGGTAAGGCCCAAATGAAGTGCAATCAAGTCAAGACTTCTTCTTCTTCTTCATTGGGCTGCTCCTGTTAGGAGTCCCAACAGCAGATCATCTTGTTCCATATTTCCTGTCCTCTGCATCTTGCTTAATTACACGCACCACTTTCATGTCTTCTCTCACCATATCCATAAACCTTCGCTTGGGCCTTCCTCTTTTCCTCTTGCCTGGCAGCTCCATCCTTAACATCTTTCTCCCAATATACCCAGCATCTCTCTCCTCTGCACATGTCCAAACCAACGCAATGTCGCTTTGTCTCCTAACTGTCCCACCTGAGCTGACCCTCTAATGTCCTCATTTCTAATCCTATCCATCCTCGTTACACCCAATGCAAATCTTAACCTCTTTAACTCTGCCACCTCCAGCTCTGTCTCCTGCTTTCTGGTCAGTGCCAACATCTCCAACCCATATAACATAGCTGGGTCTCACTACCATCCTGTAGATCTTCCCTTTCACTGCTGCTGGTACTCGTCTGTCAAAAATCACTCCCTACTCTCGCTACAGATCACAATGTCATCAGCAAACATCATAGTCCACGGGGACTCCTGTCTAATCTCATCTGTCAACCTGTCCATCACCATTGCAAATAAGAAAGGGCCCAGAGCCGATCCCTGATGTAATCCCACCTCTACTTTGAATGCATCCTTCACTCTTGCTGTAGATTTCACCACTGTCACACTTCCCACATACATATCTTGTACTGCTTGACTAATCAAGTCAAGTCAAGTGGCTTTATTGTCATACCATTCATGCACCATATTGCAGCATACATTGGTACAAAATAATGTTCTCCAGGACTGCCGTGCAATATAAACTCAGGACTAGTGTGAAACAGATAAAGAACTATACTATACTATAAATAGATAAATAAATAATAGGTAAGTGAATAGACAGTCATAAATAAATAATAGCAACAACTAATAATATAAAATTGAAAGTAGTAAAAGTGTAACAAATTCTCTGCATATAAATAAGGTACTGGGGACAGCACAGAGTTCAGAAGCAAGACAGCCAAGGGGTAGAAGCTGTTGCAGAACCTGGCAGAACCACCAGTGCCTTCAGTCAGATAGAAGTGAGACCTTGGGAGGGGGTCCTTCACAATGCTGTAGGCCTTGTGCATTCATCACTTTATGGAAGACAGATATGTCCCAATTAACTTTTCTGCTATATGCATTTTCCATGGTAGGACCTTACAGTCAAAGACACTGCAATTCCCAGACCATCTATACTGTAGATCTCCTCTCTCCTTTATAATCCTACAGATTCTCATCTATGGTGAACTTTTCAATAAAGTATGTTAAAAATGTTACATTGTGTCTTCATGACAGACAGATGTCATAACTGAGGAGAAGATACAGCAATGGCACCAAAAAAATCAATGCACACGTCCAAACAAATTTATTTAATATGGAGCTTGATAAGCTGAACCAACTACAACCTTCGCACCTCTTCTCACCAGGCAAATGTCCAGAAAACATTTATGAGACCTTCTCTGATAAATAAAAAGAAAGAATGTCCCTGCCAACAAACCTTTGAGCTGAACTTCTGCAAAATCTGTGAGGAGTTCCAACTGTGAAGTGATAACTGTTTGCCTATTGTTGCATAATAGGTTACCAGCTGGCCGATTCTCGTTGAAAGCCTGTTGAGCAGAGCCATGGGAAGCTGCAAACTGCTACAGGCCAGTCGTCAGGCTTCTCTCAAGCAGGACTCCGCGTTGCGATTGAATTTCTGTCATGACTACACCTTAGTCAGTGAACCCTTGGTGTGCTGTATATTTGTACCTTTCACTGTGGTTTGATGTCTTTATTTTGCATATTAGTTTTGGAGAAAGGATTCTTCATAAAGCTTTTGATTATTTTTTCTTTTTAATTTGAATTTATTTTAGATATATTTTAAATTAATTCCTTTGCAGTATAGTTTTACAATACACTTACATCAGCAGTCTACGAGCTTGTGAGTGCCATTAGGGAACAAAAAAGCTTTTTTGTTGCTCAGCAGAAACCAGTTTTTCACTGCTTCTTTCCTTTTGTCACCATTTATATATCAACAACCTCTTGAAATTTTAATGCGATTGCCTGCCTTGTTACTCTTTGTAATATTAAACACTTTAATATGTGTGTTTTAGGTTTTGGCACATGAGGATTCCATTTCCAAGGTTAGTTTTTCATTTTGATTTAATTTAAAAAAGTTTATTTTCATTTCCATTTTGATTTTCTTTATTGAATGACACTATCTGGAATAGTCATCTCAGAGTCTTAGGAAGCCATAGTAAATCCAATTAGCATTAGGAACAATGCAGAACTTAACCATAGTAAGGATGCCATTCAGTTTTATCAGTACACCCAGGCACCTATCCACCACATTCACAATTTACAGACATCAATTTGCCTAAAGGCCGTGTCACATTACAAGACTTTTCCAGAGATTTTCAGTCACAGACAGTTGGAGTGTGGTCTCCATAATCACCAGTCATCTACTGTGTCATACCTAACTAGTCTGCAATTCGCCCTGACAAAATCAAACAAGACTGGTTTTGTCTTTAGTTGTAGGGGTGGGCTCTATGTGCATGTCTGTCCAGGTGCTTCCACCACCATCTGACCCAACTCAGGTGGTGAACAGATAAAAGCACTGCCACTCTCTTCACCCAAGTATCCAGAATGTACAGCCACAGATGTGACAACATGATTATAAAATCAATCAAAGATATTTGGCCTAATGTGTTCTGGTACCAAATACACGTATGAGCCACATTATGTTTGAACATGGTGTCTGTTACGAATAAACCATGCTTAGCACAGAAGTCCAATAATAAAACACTGCTCAGGTTTAGATCAGGCAAGTCATTCCATGCAATCTTCAGGTGTCTCCATCATTACCCACATGGGTGTTGAAGTCACCAAGCAGAATTTTGGAGACCCCACCTGGGACCCTTATAAGAATCCCCACCAGTCACTCCAAGAAGTGGTACTCCAAACTGCCATTCCACCACCCAGAGGCAGAACCTCTCGTTTTGTAGGACAAACTCCAACATGACATTGACCAGGTAGGGGCTCAATAAGAAGCCCACTCCTGCCTGACACCTTTTCCCCATTTCCCCTGTGCAACTCCAGAGTAAAGGAGAGTACAGTCTCTTTCAAGAGGTTTGGTTCCAGAACAAAGAGAGTGGGTCGATGTGAGCCCAACTATATCTAGTTGGTAGCCCATCAACTCCGGCTCCTTCCCTCCAAGAGAGTCAGTTTATGCGTCTGGGTTCCTGTGCACCAGGACCTCTGCCTTCAACCACCACGCAGGTCATGTCGCACACAGCCCCTATTCCTCCTGTAGGTGGTAGGCCCACTAGAGGGCAATCCCACGTGGTGATTTCAGGCTATGCCAATCCGGGTCCCGTGTCAGGCCAAGTGCTCACCTTCGGGCACTCTACCCAAGCCTGGCTCTATCTGGAGGCCCCAGTAACCCCTTACGGAGCAGGGTACTCTTTTTGTATTTGTGAATTTGCATCTATTAGGGGCTATGCATCACTTTTTGTCTGACCCCCTCATCTTGGATCAATTTGCCTTGGGATTCCCTATCAGAAGCTACTGCTCTGGGCAATGTAGCTCCCAGGGTCACAGGGACACATAATGCTCTCCATAATAAGGTGGCAGTCCCTGGAGAGGGCTTGACTTTCAGTTTAAAGTAATAAATCACAGCTACTGTAGATGTGTGGTCAGATTCCATGCCTGTCAGCGCTGCACATGATCAAGATGGGAAAATCTAGGGAATTTGCAATAGATATGGACATTGAAGTAAGTGATCCAAATCCATTTAGTTGAAATATTAACTAGTTGAAACAGTAAAAAAAGAAATTTTTACAGTTTGTCAAGAACAGAAAATTAAAGCAGACAATGTGCATAATGCTCGCACACACACCCTGTTGTGACAGCTTGACATGCTCTCCCTCTATCAAGTTTTAAAAGTAACTTCCCAAATTGTCACTCTCTTCTTTCTTGTGGTATCCAGCATAAAGCATGAAGACAAAAACAGTTTTGTTGAGCACCAACATATCATTTATGACTCAGATCACACCACCCTGGCCAAGCCTCTCCTTTTAAAGTTAGCATGATAACTTGTTTCTTACTGGATAGCTCCATTTGGGCCCTTGAAGAATTATCCGAAATGGCAGTTCTCCTGCCGCTTGAGATCTTACACGTAAGCATCTGTTGTGGAGAAGTGCCGGAAGTGCACTGGCTGCCCTTTTCA
This sequence comes from Erpetoichthys calabaricus, assembly GCF_900747795.2. Classification (NCBI taxonomy): domain Eukaryota; kingdom Metazoa; phylum Chordata; class Cladistia; order Polypteriformes; family Polypteridae; genus Erpetoichthys; species Erpetoichthys calabaricus. The sequence goes on from NC_041407.2 coordinate 80,376,588, forward strand.
TAACGCACATGACAATTGGAGATGCCTCTGTTAACCTCACGTACAGTATAATAATGCAGTCCATCTTCATGATGCTACATACTAATTTGTGAAGAGCACCAGCTTTGATGATATTTGTCTTCTGTGATGTTTCTCTCCTTCTTTCTGTAATGATGTCAGAGCTTCTCAAAGGGAAAGACCGCATGATTCTCAAAGCATAAAAGCTGATTTCACAGCTAATTGATTAACCTCAGTTATCAATTAAACACAGCGAAAATCACAATTAAACAACCAAAACATGCATCTCTTTTTACAGGAGAAGTTCAAATGAAGAGAATACTTCCAAAACTGAAAATTAAAGGAGTGAAGCAAGATGAATCAACTAGTATCTTTCAGGTTAAAAAGACAAGTGCCCAAGAAACCCTTCCTAAAAAAATTTAAAGCAGCACACAAGGGGGAGAACTAACTCCTAATGAAAAGCATACCTTCATTTATTATAAATCTCAAACCTAATGAAAAATCGGAGAGAGAACACAAAAAAATGAAACCTTTGATTCTTTAACCCTCTGCTGAGAAAAACCTTGACATTAAACACTAGCCAAAATGTACAATAAATAGAAGAGGAATCTGCAAAATAAGCCCTTGAAGGCCAGAGAAGTTGCAAGTTTTTGTTCCAATCCAATTGCTTAATTAGAAAGCAATCCTTGCCAATAAGTGATCTTATTTAATTTTACGGCTTGTTAGTGTTTTTATTCGGCCATGTCAGGTCACTCTTACAATATATTGTAGGTTTTTCCATTTACGAGGATGTCATACAAATGATTTAGCCTCAAACTGATTAGTAATTCTCAGTCCTTTATTTTATTCTCTTTAGCTTCCTTACAAATATTTTATAATAATAATAATAACACATTTTATTTATATAGCACCTTTCCCATGCTCAAGGCATTTACAGAATATAATAAAGAACGGCAGGGTATACAGTATATAGCATTGTACAAACCAGATAAATAAATAAAGAAGATTATGACAGTGAATTCAGAGAAAAAAAAACAGACAACATAATTGATGGTCTCGCACACACACACACACAGGTTACATGAGCATCTTGACAGAGAAGTAAACTGAGAGAAGGGTAATAAAGTCAAGTAGAGCTAAAAGCCTTCCTGAACAGATGATTTTTGAGTTGTTTTTTTAAAAGAGTTCATGGAGTCAGCTGACCTGATTAATTTCGGTAGGTCATTCCAGAGTCTGGGCGCTATACAGCTGAAGGCCCTGTCACCCATGGAGTGTAGATTAGTGTGGGGCACAACAAGATTGCCAGAATCAGAGGACCTTAGTGGGCGGACAGGCACACAGTGATGGAGAAGGTCACTGATGTAGTTTGGCGCGAGGTTATTTAAGGCTTTGTAGGTTATTAGTAGGATTTTATATTCGATTCTGTAGGACACAGGGAGCCAGTGAAGACGGAGCAGGATGGGTGTTATGTGCTCACTGCTGCTGGTTCGAGTAAGGACTCTTGCAGCTGAGTTTTGAATAAGCTGGAGCTGTGATAGAAGATTAGAAGGGACACCTGCCAGTAGGGAATTACAATAATCGATGCGGGATGTGATAAAAGCATGAACAAGTTTCTCAGCATTAGAGAAGGACAGGAAGGAGCGAACATGGGATATGTTACGGAAACCAGATAGTTCACAATGCATACACACAGGTATAAATCAAAACACATTAGATGAAGAAATTCTGGTTCCTTTTTCATTTGCATGTTATTTCTAACAAAGAATCATTATGAACAGTGAAGTCAGCTGTTTAAGACTTAAGCAATGAAAGCTGGGAAATATTAACAAGTGAAGTGAATTGCTGTGGACTCACATCATGACGCATCATACTTTGAAGATTTACACCGTGGTGTACTGCTGAAAGTCAGTTAAGAACCCACAACATCTGGCTCAGAAGTGGTCTTCTTGCAGCCTGAGCTAATAGGAGAACTCCTTAGTCAGTCACAGAGAGACACTGACATCAATCCCATCTTTTCTGTATAGCAAGGCCACTACACTCCACCCATCCACAGTGCAAATCCCATCCTCCTCACCAAGTGAATAGCTGTGGACTCACACTACACAGCATCTTGGTTTTTATACACATGCACTGCGGTGAACTGCCAACAGTCGGTCATGAATCCACAACATCTGGTTCAGAAATGGTGTTCTTGCAGCTTGAGCTAATAGGAGAACTCCTTTAGTCAGCCACAGAGAGACACAGCATTGCCATTACACTTCACCCATCCACAGTGCAAATCCCATCCTCTTCACCAAGTGAACAGATGTGGACTCACACTACAAAGCATCTCAGGTTGAAGATTTGCCCTGTGGTGAACTGCCAGTGGTTAATCACACACAAGCAACATCTGGCTTAGAAGTAGTCTCCTTGCAGCGTGAACTAATAGCAGCGCTCCATTAGTCAGCCTCACAGAAACTGTTTCTGAACACCGCAAGTGAAGGGACTTCTGGTGATGTCAGCTGAACTCTCACTCTGTCAGTCCTTACCTTTTCTGTGCAGAAACGCCACTACACAAGATAACTAAAATGAAGCATAAACATATTTCCTGAGCAGAAAGAGCTTCAACAGGAATAACTGACTTCTTGTTAAGAAATTGGGCTGAAGCAAAACCTGGCAGGCATTATAGACCTCCAGGACTGATTTGCAGAAATTTTTATTTACTTCATCCAAGAGTCAGTTCCCACATTTTTGCTTATTAAATATTTTTGTAACAATGAGTCATATTCAAAAATAACAGTGATACTAGAATGCATGTGTTAGCAGACTGCAGGACTACAATAGAATTAAAAATGGAGCACAGATAGGCTTGTGGTGGCTCAATAGCTTTTATAGCTAGCAAATTCGAATTCAAGTGATGCACAATGGCATTGACTGAGACTGATGTGCGTTAGTAGTAAAAGGTCTGTGGCAAACTGTTGTTCAACTGTCTTAAACATAACATTTTTGCAAATATATCCACAAGAGCAATACCCAATAATTAGCAAATGCAATATGTGCAGTATAAAAACACTATCAATATTACTGCAGGAAAGGAGTAAAGCAACTAAACTGTATGTTCTGCATTCATCTATTAATATTGGTTACATGATAGTGATTCGTTAAAATTCTGTAAATAAGGATGAACTCCATCCATCCATTTTCCAACCCGCTGAATCCGAACAGGGTCACGGGGGTCTGCTGGAGCCAATCCCAGCCAACACAGGGCACAAGGCAGGAAACAATCCTGGGCAGGGTGCCAACCCACCACAGGACACACACAAACACACCCACACACCAAGCACACACTAGGGCCAATTTAGAATCGCCAATCCACCTAACCTGCATGTCTTTGGACTGTGGGAGGAAACCGGAGCCCCCGGAGGAAACCCACGCAGACACGGGGAGAACATGCAAACTCCACGCAGGGAGGACCCGGGAATCGAACCCAGGTCCCCAGATCTCCCAACTGCGAGGCAGCAGCGCTACAACTCAAAAAGGTTTATTCCATAATGAAAATACAAAAGCTGACAATTATTTTAAAGAATTGAATTCCAGTCTGAAAATACATGAAAGTAAAAGCAGCTCCTTGGGTACTGATGAACCGTAACGCAGGGTCGGTGTGTTGTACACCATGCAGGTTGTACTCTTCACAGCTCTAACTTTAATCCTCTCCTGTCCTTGCTATTAGCAGCCTGTGTGGTCCTTGTTGTATGCCCAGTAGTTCCATTCTTGTACCCACAGATCAACTGCAGTTCCATTTATAACCCAGTCCTATATTTATATTGGTTAGGGCAGCTGCAAGGTTCCCTTGTATTTAACTAGTTCAAACACTGCCTAGCTGCAAATTAATAATTTCAGTTCTTTATAATAATAACTGCAGATAATATTAGCTCAATCAATTCAGTTTTATATATGCTTACATATATTTTTGCAGCGTTTTTTGTAGAGATATGCTGTGTTCTCTGGCAGCCTTGTTCACCAAATATTTTTCTGGAAATTCGCCAGCTTAGACATTTTTTCCCAGAGCCCCATGATGCTTTTCTAGGCGAGCATGACATCACAGAACTGTAGCAGCCAATGTTGCATGGGGAAGCCCCTGAGTATACAATGCTGATACTAGTAGTGGCATAAAACTTTGACAAAAAACATGCAAATACATTTAAACACAAACCAAACATGAAGAATGAAACTGGAAATGTATCTTCATGTCTTAAAGATAGTGTGATTTTAATACTGACCCTGTCCCTTTAATAGTATTACCCAGAGTGCTGTGCAGTTCATACAAACAGGAAGGAGGGAAGAATCCATGTGATTGTTGTGTATTTGCTAGCAGCAGCAGTAAGCAGGAAAAAAACGCGAACTGACTTTTCGTTTTGAGAGGTGAGTACCTTCTGTGGAATCTGTGGGTGGGGAAGGCCTTACTGAATTCATTCTTTCAGTCTGCAAGAAATTGTACTGTTCTGATATTTTATTTTATTAATTATATCTTGGTGAGTCACAGTGGCACAGTGGTTAGCATTGCTGCCTCACAGCTCAGGTCACATTTTTGACTGCAATACTTGGTCCAGCACAGTTGGCAGACACTTCCCTAACTTTCAGGGACACCTTAAAGATCATTGCAACCTTCTAATCCACTTCAAACTGGTTCAGTTCCACCTTCACCATTGACTTAAATGCATTTTGCCAAATCCAGCAAAATTTCCAAACATTTCCTCAATTTCGCCAGACTTGAGGCAAAGTGAATTCAGCAGGATTCATTCATCATTAATCATTACATATTTTTATCTTGTGTCGTGTTATGTATTATCAATATTATTTTACTTTGTGATTATTAAGTTTCTGTGTGTATATTTGTGTTCCTTTCATTTTGTGGGTGGACCCCCAAGAGTCAGGGCCACTCCGAACACATCAATTACGGGTCTGCCTTCAGTTTTTATATTCAGGCTGGATCAGCAAGCCCCCATGGTTCTTTTGAATGCTCTCTGGTATTTTATGGTGTTGTTTTGCTCCTTTGTCTTGCTGGATTTTCTGAATTTTGGTTTCTGTTTGTGAATGTCAGTTTCTCAGTTTGCACTCAGACTCATTTGCTGTGGATTGCCTTTTAGGCAAATACTTTTGCCTCTTTTCTTTAAAAATTTGTGAGTATTTTGTTGTTTTTGCTATTTTGTTAATTAAAATCGTTATTTTTAAAGATTATTCATGGACATATCTCTTCTCCTGCCAAAGTTTCACAGTTATCCCTCTCTTTTGGTCCTGTTTTGAATTTAATAACCTCACCTCCCTTCTGAAGTCATGTTAGGCCTGAATCCTCGTGTTTTCCTGGAGCCAGACTTACCTTGGGGTGAGATTTGTTTTGTGGGCTCTTTTGTAAGTCTCGCCTCTCTATTATTGTGGCTGCCAGAACAATCTAAATACTAAGGGCTGGCAAACCCCTTTGACAGGGTGCTGGGATTGAAGACTGCAGGAATGCCTGTGCCACTTGGAGGAGATCTAGCAGGATGGCCTCAGGGGTTTTAGACGTCAGTCCTGACTGCAGAAAAAAGTTATGACAAGTTAAACCTGGAGCTGTTTTGGATCAGAAGATCAAAGTCTTTTCTGGTTAGAGCTTTAAGGACAGTGGAGATAGAAAAAGGTGTTTAGCAAGCACTTGGCTGGAAGGAGGAAAGCATTAAGGAAAGAAACTCAGATGCAAGGTAACCACCTGTGTAGGAAGCTTTTGTTTCTCCATTGTGTTCTTATTTTGTATGGCAGCCAAAACTCTTCTGCTTAATTTAATTATTTTTTTAATTTAATTTTTGGGTTTGTGGACTGCTCACTAGTGTCCCCTATTGGTCATAACCTAAATAAAAAATGAACAGGAAGAAGCACAGGTGAATATGATCAAATTCTACATCTTGACATTCGGTGTTGCTAATTAATTCACCTCTTGGAAAAAAACAAAATGTTCACTTGCTGGGACTCCAGCTGGGATGACTTGTCCCTAAAGAGACCTGATGGGCATGTTAAAGTGTGTTGCTTCACAAAGCATTTTATTCCAGATGCATTAAATAAACAAATAACTCATGACTTTAAGGATTTTATATTTCCAAACATAATACACTCTCACACACAAAATTTTATGTTGTACTTATTAATAATGGTGTGTTTTTTTTTTTTTCTTTGAAAGGACTGGATAGTCACTCACATGCTGCTTCATAAAGTGAGCGCTCTGAATGCATGGCAGAGAGCAGACCAGTCCTGTGAGTTTAACCACATTAGTAACTTTCATCCAAGCTTCTCTTCAGTTTTTAAATTGTAACATTTTCAGATTACTTCCTTGTGGCCTCCAAGCGCTCCAACACCCCAAACACATAATACAAGGAGGCTTGGACACAAGTATAAAAAAAACACAAGAGAGTTTTATTTGTGGGAAACTCTTCTTTTAAGCATTTTCCATGCCACAACAGCAATCACAAAGCACAGCAATAAAGCACAATACAGCACTCTGCAACTCATTTCTTCCTCTTTCTGCCACTGGTCACTGCCTCGTCCGCTCCTCTCTTCAAGCTTCGTTTTCCTATCACCCGACTCGGGCTCCCAGAACAGTGGCAGACAGCTCCTTTTATGTACCACCTGGAAGCACTTCCTGTGTTCCAAAGCTGTAGTTCAAAAACACTTCTGGGTGAGAGCCCAGTAAAGTAGGGCACCCCAGTCCCTGCAGCACCCTCCGGTGGCACCCAAAGAACCCAACGGGACTGACCCAGTAAACTTCAAGTCACATGATGCCCTGTGGGAAACTATAGTGCTGCTACAACTCTGGGGGGCTGGAGTCTATCAGTCCGGGGAAGACAATGCACTGTGCATGCTGTCTCCCCATGTCCCTCCATATCGAGGACATCTCGGCCAGGTAAGGATGTCGGCCAACCATTATACTTTCCAAATTACTTTCCACTTTACATGCTGATGACATTTCAGTGCTTTTATTAGATTCATAAGCTTATATGTCAGTATATGGAAAGTTTAAATTAGCATAAAAAACCTCACAAGGGTAATGATGAAGATTAAATTACGCAATAAAAAGGTGTAGCAATGCACACTGTCAGGCTGTACTTTAGTCATAGTCTATTCAGGACACTTTTGAAAGCACCATAGATCCAGTACTTGGACTATTTACCTGGATGGATTTTATTGTTTATTTAATATACTGCAAACTATTCCAAATACAAAGATGGCACAATGGTGGCACAGGACAGGGTGGAGCCAAACAGAAGGTCACTGAGAGAAAATGTTAAAAAAAGGTTGGAATTAACGCAAGCCATCCTGTTTCAAGGTGTTCATAAGAAATGTAATGATTTACTTCATGAGATAGAAGTACATAATAAGTAAGAATAGTTGCATGAAATACTTGACAAGTAATAAAATGTATGTGTCAATTTAAATTATTTATGTTTGAAATTTAGCATTTTTAACTTTCTGGGAGTGGATCTCGGGGCTGAGACCACTGCTAAAGAAACACATCAAAAAATTTATCACACTTGTCATCCGCAATCTTGAAATTACATTGAACGACTCTGCACCTGCCTACTTTACTGATCTCCATTTTTTTTTTCAAAGTTTTGTGAAGAGCAGTAATTTTGACCCCACCTGTCCCATTAGGGGGTGAACTCCAGGGGTTGGTTGATGTGGCCTACACAACTTCAAGTCCTTCTGATCATTTTTGCTAAACATACCTATTGCTTTACTCTTTATCATATGGGTATAATTTTCTGCACAAAATACATATTTTCTTTATTTTGCTATACTTCATTAACCTCAGAGGGTAAATTCTCTTTTCTCATGACCTTTGGGGGTCAGAGCGCAGAGTCAGTTATTGTACAGCACCCCCGGAGTAATTTTCAAGCAAAGAGCCTTGTTCAAAGGCCCAACAGAGTAGGATCCCTATGTTTTTAAAATGGCCTAAAATTTTTTTTGGGTGTAGAGGGCTAAAAATAGGGAGGAACACCAAAAAGCTCAACATCTTGCATAACCAGACATCAGGACCTGTCAAATGATATATCTTATGATTTTTTTTTATTTATTTTACTATCTGTCTTCAACAGGTAATGTAGCTAGTATTTCATAATGAACTTTCCATTTTGGAAGACACTCCAATGAGCAGGACATGCATCCATTTCTATCTGTCTTCCGTTCTTTTTGTAGCAGTGTTGATATCTATGCCTGTCCAATCTCTGATATCCGCTGTTCACCTCCTTCTCTGTCATTCCCTACTCTTTCCTTCCGTACATCACTGAGGAATGTCCCTCTCTAAACACACAATAATAACCATCGCATGTCTTAACAACAGGTGCCCAACAGCATAGCAAAATGATTATTGGTCTGTAACAGAATAACTCCCATTACCTGGAGGACAAGGTGATATTCTTAAAGATGGTTTTCTATAACAAGGCAAAGGAGCATGGGAGATCATGTGGAATATAAAGGTTAAGGGGTTGCAGGAGGCTTTGTGCAGGCAGAAAATACAGTGGAAAATGATTTCTGTGTGATGAGAAAGAAAGACAAAAAGTGGAGGAGAAAGACACACATGTCCTAAGAGCTACCCTCTCTTGAAGATAAAAGAATAAAGAAGGGGAGCAGATGAGGAACCTGGTCCTTAATGCCTGGAACGTCCAGAGTACTGAGTCATCAGAGATACTGTACGTCCCAGAGTGTTAATGACTAAGAGAGATCAATGTGGAAAAGAAATGGAGTGTCTTCCCATACAGAACGTTTCACTATGAGCTACTAGCTACATTACCTTTTGAAGACAGGCAGCTCTGTCAGCAGTACTGTCAGTGTTCCTCCTACACGTGATTGCTCAGTATCCTTGTGTGTCTCAACCTGCCTTGGGCGGCCATTCCTCTCTGTATTACGTACCAATAAAGCCTGCTTCTCAGACGCTGCCATTTTGAGGCACATTGCTCTGTCCATTTTATACTTTCCATCTTTGAAGGTGACTCAGGTTGCACTATCGCCAATGCTAAATTTTAATTTTTAATAGTAATTCATTTTATTTAAAACAATTACAAGTGAAACTTTATTAACTCTCCAGGTAGATGATCCTTCCATTTACTCGACCCACATTATTGAAGTTTAGTGTCACGGCAAACAGTGTCAGCTATAAATCAGAACCCAACTCTGGACAGAGTGCCAGTCGATGTCCAAGCACTCTCACCTGTTCAGGGTGTCCTTGGAATGTGAGAGGAATATTGAAGAAAAAAGAACACAGATGTGGAGAAAATGTGGACACTTCACCCAGATGGTGGCATCATTGAACTTCAATCCAGTGACGTGGTGCTCTGAGGTGCCACCATGTTGCTCCCCTTAATAGGATGCAGACATAAAAACCATGTTTGTACATTGTAGAGGATTTCAGTGTGGATGATGTCGATATTGTGTCTTTTTTATCATACTTCTGATTTTGTTTATGATAAACATGTATATTTTTTCTGATCAATATTTATTTTATTTTAGAAAAGAGAAGTGACTGGCAACAGCCTCACATTAAAATCATAATGTGCCTAATATATGGCTAATCCTGGCTTTTTGTCACAGATAAAAGAAATGAAAAATTAATTGTAAAATTAATTATGAATATTTAACAAAATAAGGATTTTGGAATGAGTTCCCACTAGAAGAATATTAACAGACACAGAGATGCTGATGAAGAGAAGACATTGGCAAATTCTCACAAAACTATCAAATTCAGATTAGTGACCTGCAGCCTTTTGTGACAAAATGTCCTGGAAGCTCTTATTGTGTGCCTCTATCCATTCCAATTTTAATTCTTAATAGATTTTCTATTTCACATCTTTGTAATGCAACATCCAGTTTCATCTAGGCAATGATTGCAGTAAAAGGAAAAAAAAAAATGACGTCAATGCATTTGAAGGATTATTTTAAAAAAAATGAATCCCTTGGGAAAGAGTGTGATCTTGGTCAAAGGAGCCTGAGCCAAAGGGCTTTTATAACAGTCTGTGACAGACTAAGAGGCACACATCTTTCACAAGGGACCAAGACAGATTAATTCTTGACGTACTTTGAATATATACAAAGTGCCTGAGAAAGCTAAGTAGATGGGATGCATTAACCTCCAGGAGCCTGCTGACGGAAATCCGGTTATGGACTGAAAAAAACATTTTAGAAAAGATTTATAATTTATTTTTTTATTATAATTTAATTTATTAATTATTTAGTGGTTAGTAATCTTGTATCACAGCTGTAGGTCACTGGGCTTGAATCCTAGTCCAGTCAATGTCTGTTTGTAGTCTGCATGTTTTCCCAGTGTCACTGTGGGTTTTATACAGGTATTAATCTTTCTTTTCCCAAATCTCAGAAATCTGTAAGACAAGTTAATTCATGTCTCCAGCTCCCTGTGACCATGCATACTGTATATATACTATATATATATATATATATATATATATATATATATATATATATATATATATATATATATATATTAAGTATACATCTGTATGTTCAGTTGGTTCAGAAAGAGGTCAGATCCTTTTACTTTCTGTGCACTTTTTCCATACAGGTGGTGTAATGGTAGCACTGCTGTCTCACAGTAAGGAGATCATGGTTTGCATTCTGGGTCCTCCTGGTGTGAGAAAGCAGCTGTATAAATATGAAGAATTATTATTATTACTGTGTTGTAGATTTTATTTTAAATGGATATATTTGCCATTTGTGTTCATCAACCTATGCTCAATAACCCATAGTGACAAAGTAAAAATGTATTACAGAAAGGCTGACCAATGTATTTATTCATAGTACTGACTGCTGTGGAAAAAGCAAATTTGAATGAATGACAACATTGAGTTTTTTAATTATGCTATATTTTTGACAAAGTGTTGTTGTTTTTTTTTTCCTTAGTGATAACTACAGTATATGCTACTTTTTTTTTTTTTATAATAAATGAAGTACCACAGCCCAGCTTTAGATAAGCGGTGGAATATGAATTAATAAATGAATGACAGAAGTGATTAGTGCTTCTGCCTTACAGTCTCGTAGACATGGATTCAATACCTGGCCTTTGTGTGATGAGTTTGCACATTCTCTCCATATTAACAAGAACATGACCATCTTTAATTCAACATCAAAAAGTTGGGCTCCTTTTTTTAATTGGATTGGCGGTTCCCTTTCAACATTTTACAATCAAAATGAACATGGCTTTCTAAACTGCCTAGGCTACAGGCTGGTGCTTCATCATTGCATTCCTAATACAGGCACATGCCTAGACCGTTGTCTGTCCGGCCACACCAGGCAACTGCCCATATCACCTAATACAGTCCTGTGCAGGTTTTGGTCTGTTACTTTTATTTACTCTTACATATCCAGTACCAAATACTTTGTCTCTTAATTACTTACTTACATATTCATCCATCAACTCCATGAATCTGCTGTGCATGTGACAATTCTGCTACTACTACTATCTCTACTACTACTACTACTACGACTAATACTACTACTACAACCTCTACTACTACTGCTACTACTACTACTACTACTACCTATACTACTTGTACATCTCCAACTACTACTTCTACAATCTCTTCTTCTAGTACTGCCTATACTACTATTACTACATATACTTCTATAGCTACTACCTCTATTGGTAACACTACTTGTATACTTCTACTACTTTCACTGCTACTACTTCTACCACTACTACATCTACTACTATTACCTCTGCCTCTTCCTCTACTACCACTACTACAACTACTATGTATACTTCTAAAACTGCTGCTACTACTACCTTTACTACTACTACTATCTCTATTACCTCTACTACTTCTACTACTACTTCTACTTCAACTGCCCATACTACTACTGCTAATTCTACTACCTCTACTACCATTACTACTATTACTACTGTCTCTACTACCTCTTCTTCTACTACTTCTGATTTGCCAAGCTTATTGTTAAAGGAGCTGAAACAGAAAACCAATTATAGACATGGCACCAGTCCATCATAGGTAAATACTTATACGTCATGCTGTTATATTTTCAAATATGTGACATATTCACAATAAATATTTCAGTAACAATTTTAAAATGTATGCCATCTTTACGAGGGAGGATTGACATTCAGACTGAGCTTAAAACAAAGCAGGCCTCAGAAAACGTTTGGGTTCCTTTCCCCTGAATCATTCCCTGTTAACCAAATGCTTTTCACCACTTGAGCTGCTTTTTTTGATGGGCTGCACTTCATTTCTAAAACAGAACATATCTCTCCTTAGATCTGAGCACTCAGGTTAATAGAAATTTTGATCAGTTGCCAGTTTGAAGTGACCCCAGCTTGCTAATGGCTGCTGGAGTGTGCAATTTGGTCCATTAAGCTCTTCTGCCCAGCTTGGCTTAGAAATGCAGTGTCAATGACTGTATGGCCCCATATCTGCAGTATTTGCTGCAAGTCTTCTCTGCCGTCACTGGGTGAAGGGGTCCTGAATGTGTACAGTCCAGCATCACGCATTACAGGCCACTGTTTCACAAGCTCAGTTAACATATGAAATTGCATTATTAGACAGCTGTAAATACAGCTTGGGTCAAACCCTGAAGGTGAATGGCCTCTTTATCTGCTAGAGTGCATTGTCAGAGGGCTCACACAGCTATCTGGTAACGTGTTCTCTAATTGGCTAAAATAGCAACACACCAGGAACAGTGAATTTAATGTCAAAAATGACTTTTATTTTCCCAGAACACTGCCTGCTGCTCTCCTCTCTGACACAAGTGGAAGTACAGTAGATGTCTAACAGCAAGCAACGCTGCACATGAATCAGACCTTTGGGGATCATTTCTGTGGAGAGGAAGGTAAGAACCCTTCTTGTGAAAGAGAAAATGTATTGTGTTTTGAGAAGAGCAGCTGTTTCACGATGGAGGAATCTGGCCGCTCTTCTGAAGAGTAAGGCCCTTCTTTTATGAGCAGCCTCTAGTAGTTTGTGAAGGTAGCTGACACCCTGCATGTTCTGTACAGATCATCTGAAATCGAGAAGCTAGCAATGCCATTTGCAGACTAAAGAGCTGCTAAAGTTACACTCCAAAATAGAACTTCATCCTCTGAGCAACAGATTCTGTCTTCGCCATGTGTCTTTCGATTCCAAGCTGGCTTGTTAAGAATTTGAAATCTGCTTGTTTATGTCCTTTTTGTTTTCTAAAATAAAGCACCAACATTAAAATATGAGTTCATGAACTTCTATCATGGTTAATGTACTTTGTGTAATGGCTCTGCAGCCTGTGCTGAGTTTGCAGGACTCGTGACTAGAGGTTATACAGAGTACAATGGATAAAAACTTTTATAGAAATCATAATTATTGTCTTTTGGAGACACTGGCGTTCAGTGCCTTCATGTATGAGAAGAGAGTATAAAATGGTATGAGTGTCTTCAAATGAGACAGTCTTTATAGCACCTTTGTTGGTAAACCCTGCTCCATAAGTGCCAGACAGGCCAGTTGAATGACTAGCTTGTGCCACACGTAATCTGCAGCAATCAGCACAACCATTTGGAGTCTTCATTGAAGAAGGCGGCCTGCAGCTCACTTGTTGTGCCCAACTTTCCATGACTTTGTCATCGTCCCATTCACTTTTTTGTTTTGTCTATGTATGCCCCCTTAATATTTACCCTTTGTAACAGACAACATGGAATGGCTGGCAACCAGGCCAGGATTGATGGTTCCTTACCTGGCTGGGAGGCCTTTCTAATGTAAGGATATTGGTGGATAAGCATCCCGACTGGATTCACTACTGATATCTTTCCCAGTCGGGAGGCCGTCATAATAGATGGGCAGGGGGGAGACTGTTTCACAGGGCCACTAGGTCTGTTGGGGTCCTTGGGTGCCACTAGGGGGAGCTGCTGGAGTGTGGCTGTCTTGTCACAGGGAGGTACTGCCTGACTTGGAAGTGCTTCCTGGATGCAATGGGATAGCCCCCAGGTACTCAAGAACTCCCAGGTCTGGTTTAAAGGAAGCTGCTACGCTTCATCCAGGCGAGCTGGAATCAGGTGGAAGATGGACAAAGCTCGCATGGAAGGAGTGGAGGAAAAGGAAGAAAAGAAAGCCATTCTTCTGGTGTGGTTATTATTATTATGATGAAGCTTCTTGTGAAGGTATTTTATTAGAATAAACCTTGCCTATTAGCCCAGAACTTTTGTTGTTGTGGTTGTGTCTAGAGTTTGGGGTCACAACCTGTTGTTATGAAAGAAACTTGTGTTTAAGAAATTCTAAGCTGGTTAGAAAATGGATCAGTGGATAAAACACAGTACTATGCTTTCTTAACCTACTTTCAGATACCTTCTCCTCAACATACCAACATCCAACCTTTTATGAAGGAGTAATGTTGCCTATTCAAGTACCTTCATGATGTAAAATTACTTCATATGAGTATCAGTTCAAATAAATGTGAAAATGAAGTACTGTGCAAAAAGGTTACATTAACAGGTACTGGTCCAAAAGTCAGGTAGATGAGTACTGAAAGAAGTCAAGTTGATGGATACTTTACCAACAATACCAGACCAAAAAATAAGGCTGATGGGTACAGGACAAAAAGGCAGGTCTAAAGCCAGGCATACACTGTGTGATTTTGGCCCAATTTTAATCCTGATTTGCAGTCACCAACTGTTTTTCTGAATTTGCCAGCTTCTTTGGCCAATGTTTCACAAGCTCTATGAGAAGGGTTGTGATGCCTGATTGTATCTTACATTTGGGCTGTCATACAATCGGAACAATTTCAGTCATGTCAGAAATTTCAGTCATCTGTCTTCTACCAAGTTGTCTCATGAGCCAATGTTCTGATGTTGCCATCAAATTTACCAACCACAGTGCGTCTGCACATGGCAAAAATAATAAGAACAGACATGGCGCACCAAGAACGCTTTGTGTGATCAGATAACGCTTTCTTGATTTCAAAAAGCTAACTGTCATTTAGCAACACACATACAGCTAAATGGCCAATTGGAAATGTATCTTAGAAAACGCTTACTGGAATAATTCAAAATAAATAAATACGGGGTTAGTTCCTGCCTTCCTGTCTGCTCCAGCAGAACCCTGTGACCCTGTGTTAGGATATAGCGGGTTAGAAAATGACTGACTGACTGACTGGTAAATTACAGAAATGATGCCCCTCCAATTCTCTCTGTAAAATAGACAGACTATGTTGTGTGAGCCTTTCCATCCATCCATATGTCAAGTTACACTCAGCTCTTGTCTTTGTTGGCATTTTCAAAAGCCTGCAGCCATTCAGTTTTTTTTTTTTTTAATGGGTAAAGCTCGATTGCAGGATGTCAATTAGTAAAACATGCACATGTATAATCTGAGCACCCACATCGTGGCATGTAAATCGCACTGAGCGAATTTGTAGAGTTTGAACACATAAGTGGTGATTTATTGTGCTGTGGGATTTCTCAAAATCGCGCAGTGTATGTCTGATCTAAGGGTACTGAACCAACAAGTGAGTTCAGTGGGTGCTAGAAGAACAGCCAAGCTGATACGTTCTGATCTAGTGATACTTTCAAATTCTTGTTGAAATGCAAATCATCATGCAATTAGTTTAGATCTGAAATTGACCCATTTATAACTGTGCCATTTCCTCTTCCTAAATAGAGCAAATTAAAGCAATGCTTATTGGTTTATGAGATTAAGTATCTGACATTTTATTAATTGAATGTGATTTGAAGTCTAGAAGCACTAAAGAACACTGAAAGAAGTCAACACAACTACAAGGAGAACTTCAGGATGGCAGATCTTCAGGTTGACCTTCTTGTCGTTGACCCAGTGATGTACGCATGCTGGCGTTTCCCATCCCTTGTGTACCACAGTAAAGCTTTCAATGTGAGTGTACAAAATTCTTTACTATTGTGCTATTGACTGCTTATCCTCTTTTATCTTTCATTAAAAGTGTGTACTTTATACTTTGATCACATCAAACCTGGGAGATTGAAATGTGCATCAATATCTGAAATGGGATTACTGAGGTGGTAGCATTTACACGCTGTGCTTTATTTACTGTTGCTTGGATTTTCTAGGCTGTTTAAAAATGGCATGTAGAGAAATGCAGAGCTTGAGTAAACTAATCAGTGATCATGTCTTCACCGTTTGAGAGCACAGGTTCTACAGACAAAAGAATAAAACTGAAACAAAACCAGAACTCGTCTTACAGTAAACTGGCACTAAGTTTTGATCCACTCCTAGTATTGTAGCTCTGTTCTTAATTATGGCAAATTCTCCACAACAGCTTCTTTCTACTTTTGAATTGCTTTTATATAGTTACAGTAATTTCAAATGGAATAATATATTGTTTTATTTGCTTGACCCAATTAATTGCAAAAGGAATGAGCCATACACTCACATTCATTTCTTTATTATTTATTTAGTTAATGTATTTATTCAAAGTGAATTAAAAATTGCATAGTGCAGTTGCTTCCATATTCCTGTAATTAGTAGTAGTGAGTCAGAGGTGGAAATGAAAAGGTAAGCTTGTCGATTACAGTCCTACAGCTTGGCAAGAAGGCAACATTTGCCCTTGACCCTCTGCAGTTTGCATATCAGGAGAAGGTGGGAGCGGAGGATGCCATCATCTACATGCTACACTGATCCCTCTCTCACTTGGACAGAGACAGTGGTGCTGTAAGAATTATGTTTCTAGACTTCTCTAGCGCCTTCAACACAATCCAACCTCTGCTCCTTAGGGACAAGCTGACAGAGATGGGATTAGATTCATTCCTAGTGGCATGGATAGTGGACTATCTTAAAGACAGACCTCAGTATGTGCGTCTTGGGAACTGCACGTCTGACATTGTGGTCAGCAACACAGGAGCGCCACAGGGGACTGTACTTTCTCCGGTCCTGTTCAGCCTATATACATCGGACTTCCAATACAACTCGGAGTCCTTCCACATGCAAAAGTTTGCTGATGACACTGCTATCGTGGGCTGCATCAGGAATGGGCTGGAGGAGGAGTATAGGGACCTAATCAATGACTTTGTTAAATGGTGCGACTCAAACCACCTACACCTGAACACCAGCAAAACCAAGGAGCTGGTGGTGGATTTTAGGAGGCCCAGACCCGTCATTGACCCAGTGATCATCAAAGGTGACTGTGTGCAGATGGTGCAGACCTATAAATATCTGGGAGTGCAGCTGGATGTTAAATTAGACTGGACTGCCAATACTGATGCGCTGTGCAAGAAAGGACAGAGCCGGTTATACTACCTTAGAAGGCTGGCGTCCTTCAACATCTGCAATAAGATGCTGCAGATGTTCTATCAGACAGTTGTGGCGAGCACCCTCTTCTAGGCAGTGGTGTGCTGGGGAGGCATAATTAAGAGGAAAGACGCCTCACGCCTGGACAAACTGGTGAGGAAGGCAAGCTCTATTGTTGGAATGGAGCTGGACAGTTTAACATCTGTGGCAGAGCGAAGGGCGCTCAGCAGGCTCCTGTCAATTATGGAGAATCCACTGCATCCACTTAATAGTATCATCTCCAGACAGAAGAGCAGCTTCAGCGACAGACTGCTGTCACTGTCCTGCTCCACTGACAGATTGAGGAGATCGTTCCTCCCCCAAACTATGCGACTCTTTAATTCCACCCTTTGGGTAAACGTTAACATTTAACATTATACAAAGTTATTGTCTGTTTTTCACCTGAATTATTATCATTCTTTAATTTAATATTATTTATTGTATCAGTATGCTGCTGCTGAAGAATGTGAATTTCCCATTGGGATTAATAAAGTATCTATCTATCTATCTATCTATCTATCTATCTATCTATCTATCTATCTATCTATCTATCTATCTATCTATCTATCTATCTATCTATCTATCTATCTATCTATCTATCTATCTATCTATCTATCTATCTGTTTGCCTGCATAAACAGTCAAATTGAAAGTAGAATACAAAAAATTGTAAATTGCTCAAGCTTCGTCACACCCTAGATGGTCTTTCTGACATGTGTGGCGGTATTGTTCTATTACTCTGTGCATGCTAGCAGCCAGAACACTTTGTGTAGTGAGAGAAACACAATTATCTGCTCAACACAGACTTCCTCAGCACTTTGGAAAGGAAAGACATTCTTATCTATCTATCTATCTATCTATCTATCTATCTATCTATCTATCTATCTATCTATCTATCTATCTATCTATCTATCTATCTATCTATCTATCTATCTATCTATCTATCTATCTATCTATCTATCTATCTAATGTCCTATTCCAAAACCATGAGCATTAATATGAAGTTGTCAAACCCCCCTACATTTCCCCCACTCCCGACAACTGCTACTATAAGAGCCTCCACTCTTCTGGCAAAGCTTTTCACAAGATTTGGGAGTGTTTCTGTGGGACTTTGTGCCCATTCAGCCAGAGAGCATTAGTGAGTTCAGGCACTGGTGTTGCATAGGATGACCTGGCTTGCAATCAGCATTCTAATTTATCTTGTTGTTTTTCAGTAGGGTCGAGGTCAAGTCTCCATGCAGGCATTGTGCACAGGGCCACAGTCATGCTGGAACAGAAAAGGGCCTTCCCTACACTGTTGCCACAAAATTGGAAGTGCACAATATTTTAGTGTGCTGTAGCATTAACAGTATCCTTCACTGGAACTATGGTTCCTAACCAAATCCCTGAGAAACAGCCCAGACCATTATCCTTCCTCCACCCAACTTTATAGGAGCCATTATGCAGTCCTGAAGGTACCGCTCTCCTGGCATCTATTACAAACTGGTGAGGAAGGCAGGATCCATTGCAGGCATGGAGCTGGACAGTTTGCAGATTGCGAGATAGTGAACCATGATTTGTCAATCGAGAGAACACTGTTCCACTGCTCTGGAGTGCAATGGCATTGTGCATAGCAATCTTAGGCTTGTGTGCAGTTGCTCAGCCATGGAAGCCCTTTTCATGAAGCTCCCTGGGCACAGCTGTAGTGCTGATGTTCCTTCTTGAGGCAGGCAGCATCAGCACATCAGTGGCCCCACTCTGTGAGTCTGAGTGGATTATCACTACATGGCTCATCTGTAGTTTTTCCTAGATGCTTTCACTTCACAATAACAGCACTTACGGTTGACCAGGGAAGATCTAGCTGAGCAGAAATTTCAAGTGCCGACTCGTGACAAAGGTGGCATCTTATGACAGTGCCATGTTTAAGGTCACTGAGCTCTTCAGTATGACCATTCTACTGCCAATGTTTGTCAATGGAGATTGCATGGTTACGTGCTTGACTGTATGAACATGTTAACAGTGGCTTACACCTTTGTAGATTTTTTTGATGATTAATAATCAATAATCAATAAGATGGTCACCCAGGGGGATGCCATATATACAGTACTTATATAATATATATAATATAATAATACCTAGGGCGGCACAGTGGCGCAGTGGTAGCGCTGCTGCCTCGCAGTTAGGAGACCTGGATTCGCTTCCCAGGTCCTCCCTGCATGGAGTTTACATGTTCTCCCCATGTCTGCGTGGGTTTCCTCCGGGCACTCCGGTTTCCTCCCACAGTCCAAAGACATGCAAGTTAGGTCGATTGGTGATTCTAAATTGGCCCTAATGTGTGCTTGGTGTGTGGGTGTTTTTGTGTGTGTCCTGCGGTGGGTTGGCGCCCTGCCCGAGATTGGTTCCCTGCCTTGCGCCCTGTGTTGGCTGGGATTGGCTCCAGCAGACCCCCGTGACCCTATGTTCGGATTCAGTGGGTTGGAAAATGGATGGATGGATGGATACCTTCCTCAGAAGGCTGGCGTCCTTCAACAACTGCAATAAGATGATGCAGATGTTCTATCAGACGGTTGTGACGAGTGCCCTCTTCTACATGGTAGTGTGCTGGGGAGGGCACTTCACGCCTGGACAAACTGGTGAGGCTCCATTGTAGGCATGGAGCTGGACGGTTTGACATCCATGGCAGAGTGACGGGCGCTGAGCAGGCTCCTGTCAATCATGGAGAATCCACTGCATCCACTAAACAGTGTCATCTCCAGACAGAGGAGCAGCTTCAGCGACAGACTGCTGTCAATGTCCTGCTCCACTGACAGACTGAGGAGATCGTTCCTCCCCCACACTATGCGACTCTTCAATTCCACCCGGGGGGGGTAAATGTTAACATTATACACAAGT
This sequence comes from Erpetoichthys calabaricus, assembly GCF_900747795.2. Classification (NCBI taxonomy): domain Eukaryota; kingdom Metazoa; phylum Chordata; class Cladistia; order Polypteriformes; family Polypteridae; genus Erpetoichthys; species Erpetoichthys calabaricus. The sequence continues at coordinate 80,396,728 of NC_041407.2, forward strand.
TATTGTCTGTTGTACCTGCATTTTTATTACTCTTTAATTTATTGTTTTTTATCAGTATGCTGCTGCTGAAGTATGTGAATTTCCCCTTGGGATTAATAAAGTTATCTATCTATCTATCTATCTATCTATCTATCTATCTATCTATCTATCTATCTATCTATCTATCTATCTATCTATCTATCTATCTATCTATCTATCTATCTATCTATCTATCTATCTAATGTGGGATTGATCCAATGATTTGTCAAGGCTCCTACTTTATTTACCTTACCTTTGTCTGTTGTCTTTAGCTTTTAGACTTATATCAAGGTAACTGAGGTACATTTAAAAAAAAAAATATTGTGATTTATTGATAAACATAAGGAGTATAGAAATATGATAACTGCATATCTGCATATATATGTTGACATATAAGACTGGACACAGGCAGACTAGACAGACAAACACACTCAATTTCAATTCTTTATTGTCATGTGTACAATGAAATGCTTGCTTGCATGTGCCCCTGCAGACAGTGAACATACTCATATAATATACAGACCGACTGTTTACTGGTATTTAGAGTTCTACTTTATCTTGGCACAGATAAATAGTTTTTCGATACCATGTCTTTCTTGAATACATTTCACGCCTTCTGGCTTAAGAGGTCTGCAGAGGAGCCTCTGGGGAGATGTCATTTCACCTCTCATTTACACCTTTGTTATCAGATGAAGTCCAGGCTGATCCTGGTACAGGCTGGAGTTCAGTCACTTCATTTTGAATGCAAGTGAGGTTTTGTGCAGCCTGATGTCTGCAGCCTTGTTAAATCTGCTTTCTTAACAGGACTAGTGTGTCACAAAAGCCTAGCAGAATGTACAATGTCCACTTTGTCCAACACCTGTCTTGAATCTGATCACACCCTGAAATAAAAAATAACCTCTTTATAAAATTAATGGATTACCATTTAATGGTAAAAAAAAGTGGCTAATACAGCTGACTCACAACAACAAGACTCAGACCCTGTGCGCAGTTTTCACAACCTTCGTAAAGACATGGGGTTCTTTTCTTATATGCTAGCTTCTTTCCAAGTCCCAGAGAATTGCAGGTTAAGCAGACTGGCAATATTAAACTGGAACCTGTGAGAATATGTCCTACAATAGACTGTTGCCCTATCCAGGGATGATTCTTGGATTTCTCTACTAATGGGTTGAACTCACCATGTAAAGAGGGTAAAGAAAATTGGGGCCATTTATTTCCTGTAATGCCCCTTCATTGAGTCTAAAAATCCTTTCTACAATTCAATTACATAAACAGTCAAGGATTATGGGTAATTACGATGATGTGAAATGTTATTCATCCATCCATCCAATTTTTTAACCTGCTTAGTGCATTACAGGGCAGGCGGAAATCATTCCACGAGCACCGGATGTACATGAGGTTCTTAAAAACTGGGGAATAGGCAAAAATATTTTCATGATAAAAATATTAAAGTTTGGGGGACGTACTTCTACTTAACTGACAATGGGCACTGCTGTGTCCTGTGCCATTTTACTAGCATGGAATAGGACAATAGGTTAAACTACATCAACCCATTGTAATTCCCAGTTCAGCGTCAGAGAAGCTGGAGTTTATCTAAACTATCTTGATTAGAGTGTTTTAAACTCTTTTGAGCAGTTTTTCATGCATAAGCCATTGTTTAAACTTACTTTTATTATTCTTGTTTATGATGTTTCTACATCACCATTTTGTGTTTCATTTTGGATTTCGAGCCTTCACTATTTTATGTTATTTCCAGCAGCTGAGGCCCTTTTATTGTTAGTAGTATTGCTACCACATGACCACCAGACGTGCCTACATGATCATCACGATTGCAGGGCTGTTTGAGATGGTAGGGTGTTCTCCAGTTTGGCGATGGTCCTGGATACAAATAATCCTCTTTTGAAAAGCGTAGTCAGCCATTTGAAGACTTTAGGAATCCTGATTCTTTGCCTGGTGATTTTTGGTTAGCATTTTGGATTTCTTATTTTGGCTCCATGTCCCTTCTGGTTTCGACCAGTGCTTGTTTAACTGTTGATGAGTTTTGGCTTTATATCCTGGTCCTGAGCTTTACCTTTTTTCTGTCCTGCCATTTTATATAAGGCAGAAAATGTGTAGTATCAGGTGTGTGGTTGTGGCCAGTCCTGGACCCCAGTTCATTAGTGGGCACACTCTCCCTCACACCCCTAGTTATTCATATTGGGCTGATTCAGAGTCCCCCAGTAACCTAGATTAGGCTTAGGGCCATCTTAACAGCATCATAGGCGCCCAGGCAAAGTAGTGCACCGGGGCTCCTGTTTGGATAGCAAAACAGAAACCGACATAAACATCAGAAACATTGTGGACCCTCTGTTCAATTTTTTTTTTAACATGGCAGGATCTAGTCAATAACATTTTAGAATAAGCTTCCATTTCTGGGAAAATGATACCCTCCTTTTCTTGCTCCTTTTATAGAGTAGCTTTGGTTGCTGCCTCCTCTCTCTTTCTCTTGGGTGAGGGTTGAATTCTGCTTTGATTTGATTTGTTAAATTTGACTTGACTGTATGGATTGTTATCTGCTTCTAATTAAAATCAATATAAATATACCAAAGAAAAATGAAAAGAAAAAGAAAGAAACATTGTGGGCCCCTATGCTCCTGGGGACCCCAGCCAGTGCCCATACTTTAGGCTGACTGGCAAATCAAAGTTGGTCCCTGTGTGAGTGTGACTGTGTGTAGACCCTTTGGTGGTCTGATGCCCTGTCCAAGCTAGTTCTCAGCCTGTGTCCTCTGCTGCCAGGATGCCCTCTGGCCCCCTGAAACCCTGCAATAGATTAAGTGTGTAATGCTATGTTATGCTGCATAATTTTGGGATGTGTGAGGAATGTGGAGCATCCAGAAGAAAACCCATACAAAAGTGAGTAAAAATTATGTAAATAAATGAGATTAGGTAAATGAAACTCTATTCATAATAATTAAAGTGAAGTCCTAGCTGTGAAACATTTTTCTTTTATTCTAGGAGGCTATAATCAAAATCCTTCCACTGCTATTAGATAGGAATCAGTCAAATCTTTCATTTCATTGTAAATGTGATTCTGAGGGCTCAGTCACCCAGTCAATCTTTACTTTATGCTGGGTCTTTTACAATCACAATGGGCTTTTCAAAGCAATTCAAGTTCTTAGAATTATCTGCACAAGAGATGCCACCTCAGCTATGATTTCCAGATTAGCTGCCAGCATTGATTTGCAGCTGATATTAAAGCTTTTGTTCTCTGTGTGCTGTTGGTTCTGCTTGATTTTATGGATTTATTGCTGTGGTAGTGTTTTTGTTCTCAGTTCAAGCTGGCTTTTTGCATGGGAGCTGCCCTGTATATAAATTGTGTTGTCATGATGTGCAAAGTCAGGGTAATTTAGCAGAGATGGATTATGCAGATCTTTTAATGATCGTCACTTTATGATGCACATAGTGACATAGTGAAAAGAAAAAGTGCTTCCTTGTTTTCTTGTTATCACTGTTCTATCTGTGGAAGATAATTGGAGCTTTTCAAAGGTCTGGCCTGCTGCAGGTGCTGATGTTCCTAGCATCCTATAAGAATTCCTGGGACTGGAATGCTGAACGGGGTGGCATGGTGGGTAGCACAGAGGGGGCACTGCACCCTTGTATTAAGTACACCAATGTTCACATCTCAAGTGTTCCCTATGTGGAGTTTGCATGTTTTCCTCGTGTTTTTTATGGGTTACCTCCGGGTACTCTGGTTTGCTCCCATAGTCCAAAGACATGCAGGTTGGGTGGATCAGCAATGCTAAATTGGCCCCCGATGTGTGGGTTCACCCTGTGATGGACTGGCAGTCCATCTAGGTGCTGTTCATGCCTTGCACCTAATGCCAGCCATCCCTTAACCCTGCACTGAATATGTGCATTAGGAAAATGGAAGGAATGCTGCAACTTCTCTTTTCCTGACCCCAACTCTCCTGGGTAAGTCAGAGCAGCTTCCTGTATGTCAGCTCAATGTCAATCCAAGACATTTTCAGAACATCTGCTGGAAGCACCTCACTGTATCGAGTTATGCATTTTTGGAGCACTCTTCCATACCTTCGCTGAATCCACTTTACCCATAGACACAGGGATGTAGGGCCCACTTCAATAGTACCAGATGCAAAGCAGTCATCAGCAATGGATAAAGCACCAATAATTGCTGAAACATTGCTAATACAAATATCTGATTAATGCTATTCAGGGCCATGGTGTTGGGGCCAGTCTTGGCATCACTGCGCACAAGCCAGGGACTAGTCATGGACAGGGTGCCAGTCAGTCACAGAGTATACACATATAATTTAGAGATGCCAACCTACAGTACCACACACATCTTTGTGGATGTATGAGGAAAGCAGAGTACCTGGAGGAGAGCATGGTAACTGCACACAGAAAACAACTTGCCACAAGACTCAAACCCAACTGTGCTATCCAATTCTCAACAGTACCACCCTAATTATTTGTAAGTTAAAATTAATTTACCCTTAAGAAATAAAGAAAACACAGAGATTAAATTCCAGTGAGCTGTCAAAAGTTATCTGTGGTTGGTTTTGAGTTGCAACCTCAACTAGAAGTTCAGGAAACAATGGAAAATTAGCAGAGCTAAACACTGGCCACCTATACAGTAGGGCAGTGGTACAATTATTAGAAAGGTGGAAATTAATGGAGAGATTAACTTGGGGCATTAAATGAGTGCTATGATCCTCTTGGTCTTTGAGCTTGGAGCCTTGTTGCAGGTGAGGCCCTGTCTTTTTTTCATCAATTGGAAAAGCCAGTCAGTGCAGGGTGGTCTTCTAACGTCACCTGCAATCATACAGAAGTGGTTTACCTGTGATCAGACAGCAGTGGTTTACCTGTGATCAGACAGCAGTGGTTCTCAACTCTACAGTGGCAACCTGCTATGACCTGTAGGGTGCATAAGAGAGCCCCAAAGCCCAGACACAACCATGCAGGCAAATGCCACAGGTTCAAAAGGCTTATTTTTATTTAGCACAATACCTTCACTGGTCCTCTTCCACAATACATACCTACCTACCTACCTACCTACCTACCTACCTACCTACCTACCTACCTACCTACCTACCTACCTACCTACATACCTACCTTTCTTTCTTTCTTTCTTTCTTTCTTTCTTTCTTTCTTTCTTTCTTTCTTTCTTTCTTTCTTTCTTTCTTTCTTTCTTTCTCCAATCTTCCCAGGCAGGCATTGGCCTTCTCCTCTCCTGAGTCTAACTCTCCTGAGTGAGGTAAAGCAGCACCTTTGTATGTCAGACCCAAGAAGTACTTCTGGATCAGTCAGAATCGCTATAAAATATGGGAGTCCTCTCCTAGCAGTGCCCTCTGGTGGCCCCTAAGGAACCCAAATGGGTTGCCTCATGCAGCCCTGCCGGTTTTCTAACTGGAGTGAGTCCAGAGGAATATTGTCACCTATCATACTAGTGGAACAAATGTTCTTGGCAATCAGTCACCTTAATCCATCCATTATATTTTCTCCCAGGCTGGGAAAAAGAAAAGAACCCATCCTGGATGAGATGTGCATCCATCTGCACTGCTTTTCTATAATGGCCTCCCAGGCAGTTAAGGCAACATCTTCCATCCCAGTTGGAATGCCAGTCCATTCATAACAATTATGACAATACCTTGTAATAGGTTATGTGGTGCCATGCTCACTTAAACACCTAGTAATATACCTGAGGTCTTTTTTCAGCGGAGCAGTGGCTCTGAGACTAAGGATCTGTGCCAGCAATCGGAAATCCTTGAGCAAGACCCTTAACCTGCAATTGCTTCGTCCTGGGTATGACATTAATCTGCATCCAGCCCTTCAAGCAAAGCAGGTCCTCCAGCTTACAGGGCAAACTTGGGGGTTGGTGGCAGGCAGGATTGGCACTCCAGCCACCGTAAAAAACCTCACACTGTTCCAGTGTGGTGCTGAGGTGTCCCAATCCAGATGGCTCGTCGTGTGGTGGGTGCGGCAATGTGCTGTATCAGCACATGCTCCCAACCTCTCTCCTCTTCTTTCAGTATGCAACTGTCTGGTTTGAATAGCATTAGTTAAAAATACATTTATTAAGTCCCCCATTGAGCTGTTTGAAAAGCATATTGATTCAGTGAGACATGGGTATATTTTATACAACATAACATCATATAACATTTTCAAACCTGCTTTGTCCAATTCAGGGTTGCAATTAGGTAGTACCTATTCCAGCAGAACTGGGCAGAAGGATGGAAAGCAAACCTGGAGAGGCTCCACAGTCCATTACAGAGCCAAAACAAACAAAATATATAACAGATAAAGTCAGTCATACAGAAATAAACCAAGCAGTGCCCTTGTAACCAATCATGACATTTTAAAAAACGTTTCTGAGCCTGGTGACCTATACATTGATGCAGATCAACACCTGCTAGAGTAAAAGAATGAGAACAGTTTGTACCCTGAGAGTGTTATGGCAGAGGCTTTGTTTCACTATCGTTTGGTCTAGGTCATCCAGAAATGTCATTAAGTTAGATCCTGCAAGTTCCAAACCTCAAGATGACTTCTCTGTCACATGTGCTTGCATATGCACTGACTTGACATGAACACTGATAGTCAACATGCGCAGTCACAGCTTTGAGCACGTGCGTGATGAGTTACAGGATTCCCGAGTCAATTTGTGAACAATTCACCAATTAAAACACAGCACTCGCTAGATCCCTCCTACTCAGTCTTGACGAGTTAAAGTGACAGTTTTAAATTCAAGCCAAACTTCATGCTGTATTTGGAGGAATATATAAATAAGCAACAAAAAACATTACATGACACATTTATTCATTTACACTCAAACTTTCATGCTTTTTCTTTTTTTTACTGCTGCATTTCTCAGTGTCATTATTTATTTATTTATTTTTCTTCAAAATGTTCCTTAAAATACAGCCTTTCCAGTTTCAGTGTCATTTGCCTGGGTGTCTGCTCTGCTTTGTTGTTAATTGTCATTGTTAGGATACAATTAAGGGAGCACAGAAAAAAGGCAAATTAATAAGAAAACACTGTGGTGGCCAGGACTCCCCTATAGCGGAAGGACTGGGGGACAGAGAGTGCTCAGGGTATTATCTCCCCCAGAGTGATAGATGGCAGTCCCCCTGAGTTGCAGTGGTGCCTTGGATTACCACAAGGCTACATGGGAGTTCTGTGCAGCCCTGTTGGGTTCCATGGGTGCTATATTTCTGGACTGGGCTAACAAGCCACTGGAAGTGCTCCCGCTGCCACTGCTCCAAGAGCCAGAGTCAGGAAAAAGAGGGACAAAGCTTGCCATTGGAGGAGTGGAGTTGGACAAAAAGAGAGAGAGAGAGAAAGAAAGAAGAAAGGAGAAGTGCTGCATTGTGCTGCTCATTGTGTTCTGAACTGTGCTGAACAGGTAGGAACCATTTTTCCCACAGGAAAAAAACAAAATGTGCGTTTTGTTGAACTTGTGTCCATGTCTGTCTGTGTCGGGTTGGGGAGCTGGTGCATCTCCTGGTGGCCACAGCACTCAACAAGAGCTATGCACGTCAAGCTATAGCAAAAAAAAAACAAATGTCTTATAAACATAACAAGCACACTGCTGTATGTTTCTCTATAATGAATAAGATAAGAGAAATACAAGACCAGCTGCTTAATTGAGATTAAGGACTCGCTGATTGTCAAGACTGTTTGAAACAAAATCCTAAATAAAGGATTCTTTCTGGAACCTTCATGTGGATGGGTCTTTTGGGAACCCAAAATGGTTGCCCTGTGGCATCGCTCTGAAGAACCACTCTGGCACCATTATTTTTGAATGTTTGTCAAGCAATGGCTCTATGAGGAACCACATAATGAGTACTGAGAAAAGCGCTATATAAATGTAATGAATTATTATTATTATAATCCAGTAAAAAACTATAAAATACCAGTAAATAACCATTCTTTTGAAGAGTATACTTGGTGAAAAACCCTGGAGTGGATGGTGATATTACATTCGCTGGATAAATAGAGATCATTGACATATTTATCCAAGGTGACTTACAACATTTATAATACAAATGGTTCCATTTCTTTTAGTTTTCCAATTGGAGCATAGGCAGATTAAGTGACTTGCTTATGTTCACACAGTGTCAGTAGAAGGATCTGAATCCAAAACCTCAGTGTCTAAAGTCCAAAACTTTAACTACTACCCCACACTACCTGCCACCATCAAATTATTTAATTATATTGGGCTAGTCAGTTTATTTCGGGGCCCTAAATTAAATTTACAAGTCATTCTGCTTTGGTAAGATTATGATTTTGCTGTCACTGCCAACTCAGGCTACAGTTTGGCTGGTGGGTTGAGTACAAATCCACGTTTAAAAACAGCCTATAGCAATGTATAGACCATTCGGTATTGACTTTTCAACTAAATTCTATGATTGCAAATTTTCTGTAGTATTGCTGTAAGTTTGCACCCAATCCCCCCAAGTTTTAGAACTGGAAGTGCAAATAACCCAATGCTTCTCATAGATGGCACCTATGTGTGCTGGTTTCATAAGACCAAAGGGGAATGCCAACAGTCAGAACACTGATACAAATTCAAAAGTGTCTGCTTACTCATCCAGTGTTTTCACACTTCATTGAGAATATAATTTCAACGTTGTGGCTGGAAGTCAGGTCATCTGAGACCTAAAGCTGCTAATATTTTATCAGAGTGTTCTCTCAAAGCTAAAATGGGGGTCACCCTCTTTTAATTTCCCTGAGTCCATACTGAATTCTTTTGTCTTGCTAGCATGAAGGCATAAGGGAGGCTTTATATAGTATGTGCAACCCAAGGAATCTGAAGCCCCTGCTAGGATGTCCCCTCACTTCTAAGAGTGGTGTGACTCTCTCGCTCAGTCTTATCAGGTTCACACAGAATTGTTTTGTTCTGGTGGTGTGAAATAATAATGGAGCTGACTCATTAAAGGCTCTAGTGCACTGTTCAGAAAACTAAGAGGCAATTCCCAACTGTGTTGGCCAAATTCCTGTCAACCTGGCCACATAAAACATCTCATAATGTTCTAACACTCTTTACTTACAGTGCAGTGAGCACACAAACAAGCAGCCACCTGTATCTCAAAGAGTACAGCATTGCAGTGAAGAGTTAGGCAAATCCTCCATTTATTTCCTCATGAAAATATTTCAGTAAGTATGTACAATATGAATTAACCAATTCACTGATGTTTTCTAATTATTTTGCCTTTTGTAGATGTATTTGTGCAGTATGAGGAAGGGAAGCAGCACCTGGCAAGGAAAATGTGCAAGACACCCATGTTTGAAGGCTAAGGTGTTTGCTCTGTGCGTTTGCGTAACTTCAAGCTGCAGTTAATAACAAACATGCAGCCTGGCTCTCTGGAGAGCATTTGCCTCTGGTGAGAGGGCATTCCAAAGTCAATCTTGTTGGTGTCACGAACATCTTGGGCCCCAAGGGCTTCACTTTTTTAGCATGATGCAATGGCAGCCTGCATAATCAGCCCATTACTCGGGAGTGTTGTGAAAGGAAATGAATGTTTGCCAGAGATTATGCATGACATTGGAGGTTTAAATGTGATTGTGTTGAACACTTGGAGGATTCTTCTTGTAACAACTTCCCTTTAGTTTTAAAATTAGGGGGACACTATCACTATATGTAATATATTCCTATGACATGTGTGGAGGGGCGGCACGGTGGTGCAGTGGTAGCGCTGCTGCCTCGCTGTTAGGAGACCTGGGTTCGCTTCCTGCGTCCTCCCTGTGTGGAGTTTGCATGTTCTCCCCGTGTCTGCGTGGGTTTCCTCCGGGTGCTCTGGTTTCCTCCCACAGTCCAAAGACATGCAGGTTAGGTGCATTGGCAATCCTAAATTGTCCTTATTGTGTGCTTGGTGTGTTTGTGTGTGTGTGTCCTGAGGTGGGTTGGCACCCTGCCCGGGGTTTCTTCCTGCCTTGCACCCAGTGCTGGCTGGGATTGGCTCCAGCAGATCCCCACAACCCTATGTTAGGATATAGCGGGTTGGATAATGGATGGATGGATGGATGGATGGATATGTGTGGACACACTGCTTTAAGGAGGGCGTGTGTTTGGTTAGGTCCTAGGGATACTTAGCACTTCATTACATAACTTTTTGCCAGTTATATTGAGAATGTGCTCATTTTTTTATGAACAAAAAGAGGAATAATTTATGGTTTTTAATAACTAGGAGGGGGAAAACACTTCTAAATAACAAATAATGTTATCCACATAGAGAGGTGGGAAATTATTCAGCAGCTGATGTTGGTTAGGGCATGTTCCCCCTAAACCCTGGGCCAGCCTGTTTCTTATACCCTTAAACTTAAAATAGAGTTGAAGACAAGAAAAGTGGGCTGCCCAGGCAAATTTACTTAATATTACTGAGGGTCATGGTGGGAAGAAGCATTTTATGTCAGGCTGTAACTTTAAGCAGTTTCCAGCTGGTATTAGACTGTGATGTCTGGTTAGTGATTCCATAAAGCAAATCTAAAGGGCTGATTGCCTGGTTACAACTTTTGGATTTGTATTAATTTTGTATCTTGGTGACTACAATCCAAATTAACCTGCCTTATGGAAGGTAGAGTAATTTCTGTTTTCATAAGATAAAAAGACTCCATTCCTTCAAATTCTTTTTACAATTCATAGCCCTGTAATCAGTCTAGTAGCCACTGAAGAGAAACGTATGCAATGTCAAGATGGTGCAGAAGTCCTCCTCAGTGCCACACTATATATTGTTAAGGCCAAACATAATCAGTTTAAAACTCCTTATTTTTTGGCTCTACTTAAATAGAACATTCATTATTTTTGGTCCTTATTTTCTTCTTCTTCTTCCCCGTTCTGTTCCAACCGCTTGTTTCTATGACTCCCTGACAAGCCTTCCACCTGAGATTGTGTGGGAAGAGGCTGACCATCCCCTGCCATCAAGGCCTACTTACTTCTGTCTTTTTATGGTCTTTTCCTGTCTCTCGTCATGAGATTGCTCTCTTCACACTCACTCCCCCAAACCGTTTCTTGAGTCTGACTCAAAACTCACAGCCCACACACTTACTAGAGTAGTTTGCTCCTTTTCTGGAAAAGCTCAACACGTCTACAGTGTGCCTGCCTTCTGGTCTATCATTTTAATTAAAATTGATTAAAAGTTTGCTAACCAGAAATTAAACTTAAAAACAAGGCAAGGGTTCGAATACTTGCCAGGACATTTCAGAGTTGACCCTCCTGGCCTGGATACCTCACCAGTAAGTTTAATGATCATTGTCATGATGGGGTCAGTGTTAACATTTGCTGAATTCATTTTTTTTTTTTGTTTTCTGAATTTGTTGTTTCCCTGATTCAAAGAAAAGAGACGCTATCCATCTGAAGATTAATTGCATGCTTTTCCTCTCTTCAGCTGATATATTTTTGTATTGGTGTTTTATAATATATCTAAAAATATGAGAACACCTGCAAACAAAAAAGGAGAAAGAAAAATGACTTTCATCCTAGTGCTTTCAAGATTATAACAAGAGTAAAAAATGTGTAAGTATTATAAGGAAGCAAAAGTGTTTAAACAGCTACTCAGTTTTTGAAATTTATGATTCTAATATAGGGGTCACAGTGCGTATCCTATCAACAATACAGAAGCCAACCCCGGATGGGACACCCAGTTTATCATGGGCACACTCACATAGTCATTAATCTACCCAACGCACACACATGCTTAAGACGTAGGAGGAAAACAGAATCTTCACAAATATGAGAAGAATGTGCAGACTCCACACCGGCAGGTGCCATCTTGGGGTTTGAAGTCAGACTCTGAAGCTGTGAGACAGCAGCACTGACCATTACGCCACCTACCATAAGTTCATTGATGTAAGAAGGGGCATGTAGTTTTCATATCTGTTTATTCTAGGTTTAATAAGATTGCACTATAAGTACAGTGCATCTGGAAAGTACTCACAGCGCATCACTTTTTCCACATTTTGTTATGTTACAGCCTTATTCCAAAATGGATTAAATTCATTTTTTCCTCAGAATTCTACACACAACACCCCATAATGACAACATGAAAAAAGTTTACTTGAGGTTTTTGCAAATTTATTAAAAATAAAAAAATTGAGAAAGCACATGTACGTAAGTATTCACAGTCTTTGCAGTGAAGCTTGAAATTGAGCTCAGGTGCATCCTGTTTCCACTGATCATCCTTGAGATGTTTCTGCAGCTTAATTGGAGTCCACCTGTGGTAAATTCAGTTGACTGGACATGATTTAGAAAGGTACACACCTGTCTATATAAGGTCCCACAGTTGACAGTTCATGTCAGAGCACAAACCAAGCATGAAGTCAAAGGAATTGTCTGTAGACCTCCGAGACAGGATTGTCTCGAGGCACATATCTGGGGAAGGTTACAGAAAACTTTCTGCTGCTTTGAAGGTCCCAATGAGCATAGTAGCCTCCATCAACCATACATGGAAGACGTTCGAAACCACCAGGACTCTTCCTAGAGCTGGCCGGCCATCTAAACTGAGCAATCGGGGGAGAAGGGCCTTAGTCGGGGAGGTGACCAAGAACCCGATGGTCACTCTGTCAGAGCACCAGATGTCCTCTGTGGAGAGAGGAGAACCTTCCAGAAGGACAACCATCTCTGCACCAATCCACCAATCAGGCCTGTATGGTAGAGTGGCCAGACGGAAGCCACTCCTTAGTAAAAGGCACATGGCAGCCCGCCTGGAGTTTGCCAAAAGGCACCTGAAGGACTCTCAGACCATGAGAAAGAAAATTCTCTGGTCTGATGAGACAAAGATTGAACTCTTTGGTGTGAATGCCAGGTGACACGTTTGGAAGAAACCTGGCACCATCCCTACAGTGAAGCATGGTGGTGGTAGCATCATGCTGTGGGGATGTTTTTCAGCGGCAGGGACTGGGAGACTAGTCAGGATAAAGGGAAAGATGACTGCAGCAATGTACAGAGACATCCTGGATGAAAACCTGCTCCAGAGCGCTCTTGATCTCAGACTGGGGCGACGTTTCATCTTTCAGCAGGACAACGACCCTAAGCACACAGCCAAGATATCAAAGGAGTGGCTTCAGGACAACTCTGTGAATGTCCTTGAGTGGCCCAGCCAGAGCCCAGACTTGAATCCGATTGAACATCTCTGGAGAGATGTTCAATGGCTGTGCACCGACGCTTCCCATCCAACCTGATGGAGCTTGAGAGGTGCTGCAAAGAGGAATGGGCGAAACTGGCCAAGGATAGGTGTGCCAAGCTTGTGGCATCATATTCAACAAGACTTGAGGCTGGAATTGCTGCCAAAGGTGCATCGACAAAGTATTGAGCAAAGGCTGTGAATACTCAATTTCAAGCTTCACGGCAAAGGCTGTGAATACTTTATGTACATGTGATTTCTCAGTTTTTTTATTTTTAATAAATTTGCAAAAACCTCAAGTAAACTTTTTTCACATTGTCATTATGGGGTGTTGTGTGTAGAATTCTGAGGAAAAAAATGAATTTAATCCATTTTGGAATAAGGCTGTAACATACAGTAACAAAATGTGGAAAAAGTGATGCGCTGTGAATACTTTCTGGATGCACTGTAAATGAAATAAACACTTTCAGGTAGTGTGGTGCAGAAGTTAAGGCCTTGGACTTCAAACTCTGAGCTAGTCACTTCACCTGCCTGTGCTCCAATTATAAAAAACAGAATAAATGTAACCAATTGCATCTCAAATGTTTTGAGTCGACCAAATAGATAAATGTAAAGATACAGTACTTCTTATTATGGGATGTAAACGCAGTTGTTCAGGTCAGAAGTAAAGGGAAGAGTGCTCAGTATGTGTAAAAAAAAAAAAAAAAAAATGACCCGACAGCCCCTTTAGTTACTGGCTCTTTATACTGAGCCTATGATTTCCTCAAAATACAATTTTTCATTGACCATTTATTCTTTACACATGTTAATATTGCACTGTAATTGCTTTGTGTTCATGCTCACTACAATATAATATGTGCTCTATAAAATTAAGATTGCAAGATTAGTGCAACCCGAGCTTTAGGCGCATTTATAATCTGAACATTCTTTGTTAGCCAGTGTTTTAACATCTTTATTTGATTTAATAACGAACAATAAACTTCAGGTGCATTTATGATTCCAACATTCTTTGAGGGCCTGTGTTTTAACTTCTTTATTTTTTTTGATGAAATAGCTTCAACAATAAACTTTTACTACTGCATTTCAAAGCACTCTTTAAATAGTTTAGCAACGGGACTTGCATAATGATTTAGAGTGCACGTGTGAGTAGGCGGCAGCAGCAGCAGCGAGTTCCCTCTGAAGATCCCATGTTCTTCCCATGATTGCCACATGCTTTTGTTCCCTCCTACTTCCAAAGGCATGCTTTGTTCCTTGTTTGTGTGGGAAATGTCATATAATTAAGAAAAGAAAATGGCAATACAACTAGTGAAAGAAAAGAGCAAAATTATTTTGTTGGATATTACCAGTCATCTGTCAAGAAGCATTGTTTGAATGTACAAAGTAAAAATAATAAGCTTTATTGAAAATATTTTTATGAGAAACAATCATCCATTTATCCATTATCTCATCCCACATTTTATTTTGCAGAGTTGTAGAGTTGCAATAGGCACAAAGCAGGAGCAGACCTTGAATGGGATGCCTGTCCAACGAAGAGCAACATATAGTATTATGCACTGTATTATTATATAAACTGCCACCAGGGTTACCAGGCTCCTTAAAAATGTGTAGCCCAGTGACTGTTTAAAAATAGTGAATTTGTCCAAAAAATAGCCCAATGACTGAGGTAAAATGACACACCAGAAAACCTGAGTCGTGGGGAGAGGGAGTCCCCTTTGAGATATACTATCACTCATCCCTTGGGGGGGCGGTTAGGGATTTTAGAACAGTAAAGAACATAATGCACATAATGCAAGTGAGAATAGCAGGGGAAGGGGTACCAGATGCATGACAAAAATTCATTGGATGACGGGATGAAAAATAGCCCAAAATACTGCATTGTTATTTTAAAAAGTAGCCCAAAAAACCACAACCCACAAAAGCTGAATTTTTCCCACAGATGACAATCAAAAATAGTCCAATTGGGTGAGAAAACCACGGTCCTGGCAACACTAAGCGTCACTCTATTCAAGATATGAACAATCAATGAAATTTGATTTATTCTTATTAAGCACACATTCCCTTATAAGCCTAGTGTCAGTCAGTCATTTTCTAACCTGCTTAGTCCTGGACAGGGTCACAGGGGGTGTTGGAGTCAATCCCAGCTAGCACAGGTCACAAAAAACAAGAACACACGCTGGACAGGGCGCCAGTCCATCACAGGGCAAACACACACCAACCACAGACTCGGGCCAGTTTAGCTTCGTTAATCCACATAACCTACATGTCTTTAGACTGTGGAAGGAAACTCACGGGCACATGGAGAGAACATGTAAACTCCACACAGGGAGGACCTGGGGTGCAAGTCCTGGTCTCCTCACTGTGAGGCAGCAGCACTACCATTGCGCCACCGTGCGTCCTATGATTAGTGTGTGTAGCGTAATTTCATATAAAGTCTAAAAAAAGAAATGTAACACAAATTCAATATAGATTGTTCATACTTAAACATAGACATCATAAGTTGTATAAGCAAGAATTAAGAAAACGGTCTGAACTAGCCGACCTAATTCAGGGTGTTCATAAAAAAATTAAATGAGGTGTAAGTACAAAACAAAAAAGAATAATTGTATTCAAATATTTAAAATGTTAAAATGTGTCCTTCGATTTAAATGTCTGAAGTCTAAATACTCTTTGATTATAACAGAAATTTGTCATTTTTCATCTCTGATCCCTAGAGGGCTAGATCCCTAGAACAGGATCAAAAATCAAAAATATAACATCATATTCTAAATTACTGACCTGGAAATAGTCTAAAATGATAGCCCACATGGCAATGTTTGAAAGATGCCATTTTTAACCATCTGGGAGTGACTCTTAGAGGGTTAGGACCCCTGGTAAAGAATCAAATAACAAAAATATTGTCATATTTCTGATCAGCAACCCCAAAATATCATAAACTCTACATGCTTATATTCCCGATCCCCATTTTTCAAAGCTTTGTGAAAAACGCTTTGTGGCCCCCTCATTTCCCATTATCGGTGTCTTTCTTATCATTTTTGCTGGACATCTATTGGTTTACCCTTTATCATAATGGTGTAATTTCCTCCACAAAATATAGCCCAGAAATTACGTTAAAATGTGGGGTTTCTGGGTCTAGAGGGCCAAAAATAGGGTAGAGAATCCCAAAAAGCTACACTTCTTGAATAACTAGGCCCCAAGACACATTAAGTGGTATTTCATATGTGGAGGTTTTCTTGTGCCGGTGAATCATCAAGTGATGTGAAAGATGATGGAGTGGTATTACCAGATGACAAGCCCTGAAGTTGCCTCCCAGACATATGTGTGAATATATACAGTATATGATGTAAGAGAAGACAAGAAATCATATAAAGGATTGGGGCACCACAAGGTGAACCCCATTTAATGGCAGATGTTATGCCACAAAAAAACATAAGGCAAAAATAGTAGAACCTGCACATTGGTCTAAGGAGACATCTTGTTCAGACATGAGTCTAATGTGACAGCCTACTTCTGGTGGAGCTTCGAGTTAGGCAGGTTTTAGGCTAGAGGTGCTGGAACTACCAGAGGATGAGCAGAAGTGATGTCAGTGGTCCTCTAGCCTGTGGTCTATCAGTCTGAGGATTAAAGAGGTTAAGATGTCAGCGACAGTACCAACCCATGGCTTGGGGTGGAATTAGAATTAGTGTAGGAACCCTGAAGTTGCCCCCTATGCACATATGGATAACAATATATATTTAATGTATGTACATGCATTTAAACAGGGTAGTTAAAAGTCTAAAATTCAACTGTTCTAGCTCAGCCACATTCAGAAAATCATTTGTAGGCAAACGACATCCCAAAACAGGCCCATTATATGTGACAAACCGCTATCATAACTTCTAATTCCCAGAATCCACTCCAAGGCAGGCCACTACAGACATCAAAAATAGAAATAAAATGGAAAAGACAGCATTGACAAAATAAAAACTGCTACTACAATTAATTGATACACAAAATGAGAAACCACTATAAAAGAACCTTAGCAGAAACCATGACAGTCATGATTTAGCCTTGATTTAAATACTAAGACCAGTAGGGCTTACTAATATTAGTAGATAGATCATTTTAAAGTTTGATTTAAAGTTCTGTCTCCTGCACTAATTTTATTTATCCTCAGAATGTAAGATCACAATGTATGTTCAGAAGTATACTGTAGAGAATAATGTGTTCTGTAAAGTAATCTCG
Source organism: Erpetoichthys calabaricus (assembly GCF_900747795.2). Lineage (NCBI taxonomy): Eukaryota > Metazoa > Chordata > Cladistia > Polypteriformes > Polypteridae > Erpetoichthys > Erpetoichthys calabaricus. The sequence goes on from NC_041407.2 coordinate 80,414,082, forward strand.
AGCTAACCCACTTACAATGTTATAAATGAAAAGGAGGCTTTTAAAATGAGACTTAACTTGGAAGCCAGCGAAGAGATTTAGGAGCTGCAGTTATTTGGTCAATCAAGTGAACAATTCAAATAGCCTGAAGCATCACATTTTGCTTTGGTCAAATGAATAAGCAGAGACAGAGTGGATAGCACTGCCACCTCATGGACCCCGTGTCCTGGGTTTGAGTGTCATGCCCAGGCCCTGTCTTTGTGGAGTCTGCATGTTCTCCTTGTGTCTTTCTTTTTTCTCACATGCCAAAGACATGCAGGTTTGCTTAACTGGTGATTCAAACTTGGCCTGTGCGTGAATGGGCCCTACAATGGACTAGCACCTTGTCCAGTACTGTTTTCTGCATAGCCTCCAGTGTTACAGGGATTGGCTCTAGCACTCCATGATCTTGAATTGGATTAAGTGGGCATTCAAATGTTATGGAATATTACAAATGAGTGAACAAGGTTGCAAATGTCTTTATTTTTAAAAACACCCTTATTTTATAATGATCCTTAGATGGAGCGAGCAGGTTTAAGAAAGAAATTTGACAACTGAAAGTTGCTCTGAAGGGATGCCCATTAACGGGGGTTCGGGGGTTTGGTGGGTTACATGGGGTGAAAGTTTCTCTGAATTGGTACAATACAGGGAAGGGCCTTAGAGGGTCCAAAGAAAGAGAGAGAAATTCCCAAACTAGAGATGAGAAAACCTCTACTCCTACTAGTCTGAGAGGATGGTCATCACCAGCAGAATGTAAGCCCTGTATGTGTGGTGGCTGCTCATGAAAAAACATTTGTCACTTACAGGATCTGTGCAGAACTTTTTCAAAACCTGGCAGGATCTAATCAATAACATTTTTGAATAAGCTTTTAAAGCAATGAAGAAGCAGATTCTCTTCCCATTTCTTTTTCTTCTCCATTTATCTTTATTCACTTATTAATTCATCTGTTTATTTATTTTTACGAGCTTTAAGTTTTACTCTGCTGGCTATGCTCTCTTTCTCAGGGATGGGGGTTGATTTGTTTTTGATCCTATTTTTGTAAAAATGTATCTATTTGTATGGAATGGTGTGTGATTTCAATAAAATCAATGAAATTAAAAAAAAATAAATAAACATATCAAGAGCATAAAAGAGGGAGAAAGACGAAAACCAAAGAGGCTTAGCAAGGTGCCATCTGGAAAATTTCATACAGACAGTGACAGGGCCAGAATTTGAACCCACAACCCTAGATCTGAAAAGTAAGGTACAAAGTACTTTGTTGCCCTTAGCCCATGTAGAGCTGCTGTCACATTGCGCGACTTCTAGTCATGGGAACTTCTATATCAGGTTGACCGATTGCAGTTGTTGATCTGGTTGCCAGACCATGTCAATTTACCCAACTGAAAATTGCTAGGCATGTCAAATTTAGCAACTGTGTGTCACCATTCCAGCACAGTCATGCTTGCCCCCTTTTCAGACAGCCTATATAGTGTGGTGCTTGACAGAGCCAGTGCTGTAAGTAGGGTCAGCAGGTATGGAGAGTTCAGCTGCAATCTCTGCCCTTTTTTTTCTTTTTTCATTCTGTTGTGGCAGGTAAAACACAAGACGTCAGACAGAGGAGTCTCTCTTCTGTTTGTGAGGTCCTAAACGCCCTGCGTTCCTTATTCCTTGTTGCTGCGTTACAAGCATTGTACTTTTGGATGAGTATTCATTGGTTGTCAGCTCTCATGCACAAGGAATTCACCCTTAAGAATAAAGACAAAATTGAAGCAAGTCGCAGACTGATTGGACTGAGTCACTGAGTATGTCAGACTACACAGCTAACTGTCACGGGAGCATACCACTAACTGCCACCAACTTGCTAAGTTTATGTCAATGAAGGCCAGGAATGAAAATTGCTGGAAAAGTAATTTAATGTGACATGACCATAACAAGTGCCCGTCCATCTTTTCTTAACCTGCTCATCCAGTTGAGAGTCATGTGTAGCCAGCATCACTCTGAGCAGCTTTGGGTACAAGGCAGGAAACAACATTGGGTGAGGTGCCAGTCCTTCACAGAGTAGTCATGTACAAATTCAAACTCACACATTCACTTATTGTGTCATTCAGTTTAAAGTAGCTAATTAACTTAAACCACACATCTCTGGGATGTGGGAGGAAAGCCCAGTAGAAAACTATAAAAAGTCACTTGTATCTAAAATCAGTAGCTGGAAGGCAATGGAGAAGCATTTTTGGAATAAAGCCATAATTGTTTTTCTTCAGTCAAGCTATGCCAACCCACCATTCTTGGCATTGCTGATTATATCCCTTGCTTACAAAAATAGTTTAAATGCTTGGTATCTCTTCAGAATAATGAAAGATGGTTAAAGAGCATAAACTTTCAGTGTTTATTTTTAAGTTTTATTTTGGAGTTGAGTCAATTTCAATAAGGAAGCTGAAAATCTAAACTTGCTTTGCATTAACAGAAAATTGTTTTATTCAAATTGCACCTCTAGGTGCTTAATTTTGTCATGAACTGCCAACAAAAGTAACACTCCATGAATGACACTTGATAAATGAACGGGTCTGCCAGCTGGACTAATATAATTTCTGCTATGCCACTTTTGAAGACAGAGGTTCAGACTCTCCCTTTGGCAGGACTACCGATTGTACTGAATGTCAGAGGCTGTGGTATTGAACGGGTTAACGTGTGACCTGGCATTACTTCACAAGGCCCAGATAACAGCACAGCTATTGTTGGTGTCCTGTTTAGTGGCTCATCAAAGATCTTTTAAGCCCAGCTAATCAGTGTGTCCTATATTTGCCAGACACTAATCTTTGTAACAAGCTCATTACAGCATCAGACCTCCATTGTTGACTTTTGTATTTTATTTTATTCAGGTAAAGAAGCATCAAGAGGGATTACAAAGTGGAAAATGGATTAGAACATTTCATGTTACAGGTAAGACAAAAATATGAGGGGAAATGTAAAATGTTTTATTGGGTCTTGAGAAGAGGAGTGGCAGAAAAACACCAGAATTTGAATTGCTGGCTGGTCAAAAGCTTTGCCAAAGTGTCACCTTCTTCCCCAGCCAATGGCTTGTTCTCTAGATACTCCACCTTTTTCTGCAAATCACTAAGATCTACATGCTCTGTTAATTGGCTACTTCCAAATGGCTCAGTATGATTCAATGTACCCATTGAGGGGTCTGCACTGCTGTACACCTGATATTGCAATGCCTCCCCGTTTATTTCCACCATTTTTTACCCATCTGACTATCCAAAGCTTATAAATTTACAGCCAACAAGGCTGGGCAAGTAGATCAACTAGTAAACCAAGTGTTTTGTCAGTGCATTAAGCTCTTGTGTTATGTCCACTATGTGCTGCCAATACACCAGTTTGTTCAATTGCTCAATCTCACATCATCCTGACTGTCATTTGTGACAAGGCCTAAGGTTTCTTAAATTCTCCTTCCATTTTTCTAAAGACTAAGGCACTCTTTTTGAGAGATTCTCATGAACCATATTTTGAAGGTACTGATTCTCTTCCCACATACCTTATTCTCAGATTCTAACTGTTCTAGACATGGTGCAGGCAACAGAGAATTTTGATAAAGGACCACAAGATAAGAATCATAAACAAAAACAGGCCTAGAGTCAAAAACTTGGAGATCAAAGAATCAAGACCTTGCACCCAAAACATAAAACAAAAGGCATTCTCAAAAGAAAACAGACAATAAATTCGAGGACCAGAAAAAGAAAAACATAACATGTCACAGGCCCCTGTATTGACTATGTATGGCAGCAGTTGTTTTTTTATAAAGGAATCAGGAGAATGAGTTAAGTCAGAGAAAGCAAGCAAAAGCCATAACCAGGTAAACAACAATCTAAATTTAGGGTGTTCACAAGAAATGTTGGTAGATGTAGAAGTACTATACATAATTAACAAGAACAGTTGCATCAGATTTTTGAAATATTAAAATGTGTCCTTCATGTTAAATGTTTAAAGTCTACATATTCTTGATTGTAATAGAAATGTGTCATTCTTCACCCACTGTTAGAGGTCCATTGAGTACTAGAGCCATAGTAAAGGATCAGAAATCAAAAATAACACAATGCTCATAGTCGCTGACCTTGAATTAGTCTAAAATAATACTCTACTTGTTAATGTTTGAAATTTGTTACTGTTAAACTTATAAGATTATCGTATTCATGATCATCATCCTCAAAATGGCATAAAAGGACAATCACGTGCCTGTATTATCCATACCCATATTTTCCCCTCCTATCTCATTAGGGGTGAACCCTTGGGGTTGGTTGATATGGCATGTAATGTTACTCTTTACTGTAAGAGTGTAAGTTCCTACACAAAATATGCTCCAAAAATGCCATTAAAATGAAGGGCTTTGGGGTCCAGAGGGACAAAATAAAGGGGAACCCCAAAAATCTCAGCGTCTTACAAAACTATACATCAAAGTGAGTCAAACAGTATATCAAATGTGGGGGTGTTCAAGAGGTGCCGGACATAAAAAACTTAAGTGATTTCAAAGCAATCAAAATAATTTTTATGAACACAATAAACTAAGCCCAGAATGTAAGACAAAAAAACATAGTGTAAGATGAGGGAAGGAAGACTGAAAGCTACAGTAATGCACGTAACTGGGCCAAAACAAGTGCAGTAAGTCCAACACTTAAAGGAATTCAAAACCAAGGAGTCATTCAGATGAACAAACAGAACTCTGAATATTTTTAGTTAAACTAAACTTGGACAACCAAGAACTTCAAGGAGCCCCTGATGTCACTCCTAACAACCACACAAAACCACCAAAAATGATGGTGCCCATAGAAAAAACAAAATTGCAACACAAGACAATGTCAAAAATAACTAACATTAGAAAAGATAGCTTGAAATAAACAATAAATTTAAATTTTTAGGCCTAAAAAATCACATAAAACGTTTATCTTGTGCCCCTGGTGCCATTAAGGAAATTATAAAAGAGAGTCAGAATCTCCTGAGATATGTCCTTAGCAACTGACCGATGCGTGTCTGACAATGGAGCCACAAAATGTGAAAACAGAAAACAAAATTGCACCATGAAGTAAACAAATTGTAGCATTCATAAAAATTTCAAATACAATAGCTCATATTAAACAAAGAGCGCAAGGTAATAAATTCTGAATCTACATGATTCGTAACTCAGAGAAAAGTACCTGAGCTTGGGAAGCACAAAAAAATCTTCAAAATCTGCCACGTTGTAACACGTGAGACCTCCTCCATAGCTGGGCTTCCACATTGGCTACCAACTAAGTGTCTACCTTTCCAGTCTAATGGAGACACCAATGTCCTTCTGCTAACGTTACGTGAAAAGCCTCCTTTTTTATCCTAATGGCTTCCCTTAATGTTGAGGTCCCCCTAAAGACTCAGATCTTGCTGTTTTGATACCTTTCAGCCACTGTGTCAGGCAGTCGCCTCCACTACTAAGTTTTTGGATGGGTTTTATTAATGCTCAGGGATACTTTGAGTTGTGATGTTGACTCATGTTAGATTTTATTTTGATTAACTGCTCTAAAGAGAGGGTCAGAAATAAGAGTAATCTAAAAGTTGACTCCCATGATGCTTCAATGTAGAATGAAGACTTAAAAGAACCTTTTAGAGAAAAGAAATACTGAGGCCCAAAGTTTGGAGACAAACTAAGTGTCTTGTTGTTCAGTGACACATGTAGCCTGGTCAGGCAAAACTCAGAGAATCTGCTTGAAGGCATTATGTGGTCGCAAGGTGAAGGATTGGGTCAAGTGTGATGCCAATGCAAAATTCATAGGTTCCATTTGGGATAGGTATTTATGCTAAAACAAGTAATCTGTTGGGAAACTAACAATATTTTTTTTAAGAGTAACCAGGAGAAATGACATTGAATAAACCAAAAAATTGCCAAAAACTAGGAAATCCAAGCGAAATCAAAAGGCACAATTCAAGCACGAGTCAAAAACCAGGAGAAGCTTATAGAAAAAAACTTTTAGGAGCACAAGAATGATCAACAAAGGGTTTTTTGAATCTGCAAACTCAGACAGGAAATGTTTCCTTTAAAGACCTTTTAAACCCACTGCATCGTTAACCAAAGTTTATGACACCTAACAGCACTGGATGTAGTAGTCAGACCAGGACAGACAAAATGGTTGTGATGTAAATTTAAAAAATTGATCATGAAAATGACCCAAATAGATTAACAAAACAGAAAGTAAGACTCAAATTACAAAACTGATGTAATATTGCTTAATATGAAAAGAAGAAAACTATATTTTTCATTTTGAGTTTTTCTTCAGCGCAACCAAAATGTTGTACTACTTCTGTATATGTGCTCAAGGGCAGAGGATGGCACAAGCATACTGTATGTGTCAGAGGGGAATTTAAAACCAGTCTTCCTCATGTTTGCATAGCAGGAAATGTTAGGCAAATCATTATCCGGCCAACCTTTTTAAAGTGTAGATAGGAATGTAACCAAATTATAAATAGAAGAGTACAAGGAGAGCTACCATGAAAACTGAGACACAAAAGAGCTCTTTGGTTGGTAAGTCCTGCTCACCATTTCTGCAGTGGATCTGATGGGACAAAGAAAGCATCCCAAACAACTTCTGCTTTTTAGTGAAGAGACTAATTTGGATCCCTCTTGCAGCAGAGACTGCAGGTCAAGTAGCACAGGCCGCTACCATATGTTTAGTTTTATTTATGACCTGAGTCTGACTGCTCACACTTCCTTTTTTTTATACTGTGTGTTCCAAAAATCTAAATGTATATTTATTGCTTCATATCCTTGTCTTCATAGAAGTGATCTAGTAAAGCTCTAGGCTTTCTATTATTGACTCGCCATTATGTATTGTATATCCCTGGCTAGAATAGATATGAGTCTCTATTTTCAGCTTTCCAGCTGTTTTCATTTCTTCTTTCATTTTGTTTTATTCCTTTTCTAATTTCTTTGGATGCTGTTCACTGTGCATTAGTCCCCATTACATACTGCTGGGCATTCATTTGCACAACCACATGTGCTTTGTTGGGAAAAGAAGGCATTTTAACCCTAGGAGCTTTAAGGAGAATGTCAGTCTCTGTTTTGAGAGGTTTTGTCTGTTACGTTCTGCAGAATGCATTTCTTTCTTTATTTGGTAATAGGCCAGCTACTGATTCTATTGAGAGCTTTTGATTGCCTTGGGCAGTAGTTGTCTCTCCAAAGAAAATGCTGAGTTTGTTGGTTAGCTGTATTCTGTGGCAGTTGCTGTGTTAGTGATTATTCACTAAAGAGTTCCGATTCAGGTGATACAGTATGATGGCACAGTGGTCTGTGTAGTTGTCTCATAGCTCTTGAAGACTCGGTCAAATCCTACCCACCTGTTTTTTGTTGCATGTTCTCCTCATGTCTTTGTGGAATTTTCCTCAGAGATGAAGGAAATCAATTAGTGGCACTAAACTGACCCAGTTTGTGTGTGCCCTCTGCTGAACTGCTGTCCCATCCTTTGTTCTACAAATGAATGAATCAGAACTTCCACTGTCTAATTAATTATTGACCAAGTTAAGCCAAATCGGGAAATAGCAGGGAGCAAAAACACCTTTTTTCAGATGTAGGTTGGGCTGACATAAAATCTTGCAAGACTGAAGAACTGTGGGGTTAAGGGTTAGAGTTTCAGATAGACATGGCTATTCCAGCATAGATGAGCAGGGGTACACAGAAGTATTCCTTTTCATTTACAGTAGCAGACAAGAAAAAACACACTGCTAAAGTCTGACTTATTCAAATTAGTACTTAACACAACATTTTTAATCAAATTCAGGGTAGCAGAAATGGATGTAAACGCTATCCCAGCACCACTGGATGTAAGGCAGAAAACAACCCTGGATGGGTTGTCCGGCCTACTCATGGATATATATGAAAGGGGAAACTGGAGTACCTGCAGGAACACTCCACACAAAAATGATCATTTGTGTATCTGTTACTTACCCCTGTTTATAGTGATGTTTTCATGGAGAACAAAGATCTCAAAATTCTTGATACAATCTGCAGTGTTTAGAAGTGGTAATCCTGCCAAACAATGAGCAAAGTTCAAAGCCAAAATATCTGTCCTATCTTTTGTTCAAACCAAATCAGAAACCAAATATTCATTGTCTTTAATTCAGAACTGTTTTATGCAGAAAGTTAAAACCTTCACGGATAACCCAGGATTGCAGTCACTGTCCCTTTAAGGTATTGTGTCAACAACATCACATGCTGTGGAAAAATACAAAATGAATGTAAGGTCTCCAAATATAGGCCAAGAAGCAGGCCAGGACTTTAAATAACCTGTCCAGAATAGGCTCTTTTAAATTCAGCCTGGCCTCAAATATTACCTTCTGCCTTCAACCAGACCAGGCCCCAAAAAAATAGAGCCAGCAAAACAAACCACAATGTCTACAAATATATCAAAAAACTACACAAGAGGGAGGATAACCATCAACTCCTGGCTTGTGAACTTAAAGGGCAACAAGAATTTTTTATAAATCAAAGATGTATTTACAAAATTTTGTATTTACAAAAAATACATGTGAATGGGCCATTTGAGCAATCTAAGATGTTTTATGGACGTTTTCATATTGCTTTCTATTGTTCAAGCTGGGTCTCCCTTCTTCATGAAAACTTGAGATTAAAAGTTTCTCTGAACCGTTACTACAAACATTGTGTGGGAAAAATAGCATATAAAAAAAGTATAATTTTTGGGTGTAGTAATCCTTCAAAGCTAATGCAGGCAAGCAGAGTATGTGCCAACTCTGCATGTACAGTGGAAATTGGTTGAGTGTAATTGTTTGGCAGTTACAGGATTCTAGGGAATTCTCTCAGTGCGGTCCTCCATTTAACAGCTACAACAGAGAGGCTAGGATGTGTAAGAAGATGACATTCTGGCCATGGTTTTGGATATATCTCTCTCTATAAGAGACAGCTTAACACAAATGTTTGGCCCAAATGATGGAATTTGATTTGTCCCGCTCAACATTCTGCCATTAAAATGGATGTAGTTTCCTAAATCGTCTATGCTGCAGGCGAGTATTCTGTATATGAGCCCTAGATTGTGCTATGGATCAGCAGCATTTTTGTGTACCTCCTCCTCACCAAATTAATTAATGCCACAGACCAGCCTGGGAGATCATATTAGAGTCTGCAAAAATCTACTTTATTAGAGCTCCTTATGAAACAAATGCTATTCAGGTGTGGGTCATGGGAAATAAATAAATGTATTTAGAGAATGCTGATACCCAGTTAGTGGACAAATCAATAGTGGATTGTGTGCTTTAATAGCATGTTACTAGAAGACAGTAAATGTGTAAAACATCATCTAAATATTTAAAAAAGTAAGTGGACAGGGTTTAGGGGCCCATGTGAGTGATGCCCAATTTACAGCTGAGATAGCAATTAGATAGATAGATAGATAGATAGATAGATAGATAGATAGATAGATAGATAGATAGATAGATAGATAGATAGATAGATAGATAGATAGATAGATAGATAGATAGATAGATAGATAGATAGATAGATGTGCAAGAATACTGCCGGCATGACCTTCTGCACAGATAAATCTTCAAATCACACAAATATGAATGCAGGGGTGAGTCTTGTTAACAGGGACAAGTGGTTGGAGTGGCCGTGACATTAGGCAGTGAGGTGACCAAAGACAGCTGGGGGTCACAGCTCTTCTGGGTCAGTAACATCAGAACTGTAATGCAAGCAGACAGATATGTGACCTCTCTGACCTCTTCTAAAGCTAACTTCTGTGTTCCCTTTGATTTAGTTCCAGCAGGCTTAATTGGATGATCTTGCCCTTGACATTATCTTATGATGAAAATATGATACTGAGAGATATAACTCTATAATCTTTCATGATAGCATTAGATCCAATAAAAATGCTGGAACCACCATTTCTAAAGAAAATGTTCTTGTTGATAAGCTAGGCAGTTTTTCAAAAGTCAACAGCTTCCTACATTTTAGCCATTTTTATAATGGACAAAGCAGGTTTTGTATATTTACAGTACTGTCTGTGAGTTTGCAAAGGTGCAATGGTGAGACTGCATTATAATACAGAAAACATTTAAGTGGAAATCCATCCTTCTATTTATTGAACCTGCTTAATATAATTTTTTAGGGTGATGGGACACCAGAACACATTTTCCAGGTAACATCAGATGGAAAGCAGGATTCAGGCCAGGCCCAAACACTCAACCCACAATCAGGCAAGTTTTAGATTTCCAAATCAACCAAAGATAACCTGAGGTTTGGGAAGAAATTACAGTAGTCAGCATAAGAGAAGGGGAGAAATTGTAATTTCACCACAGATAGTGAGTGACCAGGCTGAGTCTATTCAAGTCCTTGAGAAATGTAAGGAAGAAGAAGTACTAACTACTACACCACCATTCCCTCAAGTGAAAGTAATGTGTACAAACTGTTGTTTTGCTCTTACATTTAATGATAATGATAATACTAATAATAACATTTAGACAAACCACATTACTATATCATTTAGGGGACTGAATGTGTTAACATAAACTAAACACAAGAAGCCATAAGAGTAATAGTTAATGCTTTCAAAAGTCTAAATAGAAGCTCGTGGTGTAATAGCAGGAGCTCATTTGTGTTGACAAGTGTGGGCTGAAGAGCTGGTTACGATGACTCATAACGTAATAAATTAGAGCTTAGCCATAATGAAGGAGGACTGCAACTGCATTAATAGTACCATCATTGGTATGCATCGAAATGCACATAAAATAAATGATTTCTTCTGCCTTTTATGTGCCACCCTAGAGTTGATCCCCCACCAAAATGCAACATTACCAAGATAGGCCATGGCTCAATGGAAGCCTAAAACTGAATTAAGTGACTCTGGTAAACAGATGGTTAGATAATACACTAATTTCTATTTTCATTTGTCTTAAACATAAAATATAATAAATCTATGTTTCTTTTCTGAAAAGGAAAGGTTTCAAAGAAGGGTTAATAAATAATGTTTTATATTACTGATGTTATCAAGGGCAACATAACGTATAAAGAAGGGTTTTATGAGCCTAGTAAAAGAAATGGTGTCACAGAAAGAATCACTTAACCTTTCTGTACATTGCATTTTATTATATTACAAATACATTTTTATTTTACTGCTGAGTGTTCTACTCAGAGATATAGATGACATTTGATTCAATGCTGACAGGTTACAGATATTTTATTTCTGCTCGTGCCCTGAGCTGAATAGCGTTAGTGTAAGACAGGAGAGGCTAAGTGGTGTGGTGGTTAGGGTTGCTGCCTTACAGGTCCTGGATTCAAATACTGTTTGGTGTGCTCTAATTGCACATCAGTAAGTATGAAAAACATCATTTGAATAAATTAATAATAAGTTGACAGAGGTTTAAACACCATTTGTTGCAGAGATGGTTATTGGGTGTTTGAGTAGAAGGAAGATGTGCAAGGACACTGCTGGCAATGACTTTTACACAATACTACTGGAAAAAATATCTTAGAGACAAAATATTCTCTCTGTGTAGTTAGCACATTCTATCAGAGTCCATGTGCATTTTTTGTCCGGTTTACTGCTTACATCCCAAATATGCATTTCCTATGTTAATCATCCCTGTGTAAATGTGTGTGTGTGGGGGCCTTGAGATAGGATGGTGTTCCTTTAAGAGATGACTCCTACTTTGACTCCAGCTCTGTCAGGTAAGGCTCTGGCTCCTTGAAACTTCAAATTGGATTAAGCAAGATTGAGAATATTATTTTATGTTGTTTCAGTAAGGTCAAACAGATAGTTAAATTGTATTAGTCCATCAGTTTTTAAAGAAACCCACCATTTTCTACGGTGCCTTGTTATAGTAAACACCATGTTAGGGCACTTCAGAGATTTGGGGCTGTACTACAATTGTCCACATACTGTATATATCATTATAGCTGGACCATCAACAGGTTAAATGACTTACTGAATGAACCAAAATTTAACATTGAATCAGCTTTAACCAAAAGGTCACAACCAATTTTTCACTATAAGTTGGCAAAGTGGTTTGATCAGGACACCTTAGACACCATTCATTACAACACACCTCCATGTTCTTTCAACTTCACACCAGGCCATTTGAGGGATTAAACTGACAAATGTCTTTGGAAAGTGGGACAAAAAAGGAGCATTCAGAGTAACTCTACCTGGCAATGTGCAGAACATACAAACCCCATGTTAAGTAAATGAAGGCAGTGACTGGGTCTGGGACTGAACCCAGGTTTCTGGAGCTATATTATTGTATATACTTTTTTAGATAGTGAAAATGTATCTGCATTTTTCCTGTCATGTGGATAGCACCCCAATGTGTTTGTCAGCAATCACAATAATGCCAATGGTGTTAATTTTGAATGGCTATACAGTGCATCTTTATCCTGGCAGGACTATTAGTCAGATTGCTTGTTAATTAGAATTATTCAGTTCTATACTAAAGTATTTTTGTGATATTATTTTTACATTTTATTTAACTGCAGGCATATACACTTGTAACGTCTTATTTTCCCTATAACTCCTCACTCCATAAGAACCCTCTGGAATGTGGGACTGAACTTTTGCTAAATATGGCTGTAGTCAATACTTTTTATAGCACTTCCCTGATGGAATTACAAGTACTTTACTTGTCAGCTGACAATCACTGTAAAGTATCATCCGGTAGGTAACTATGACATTGCAAAAGAATACAAATTACTTCATCAAGCTCTCTTAGGTGCAAAAATTTCTTAGTTGTTACTTTACAGTTTATAAAATACACTGGTTAGAATAAATACCTCATACCTAAAGGGATTGTGGGTTCGGTTCTTGGCCCAGGCTCTGTGTGTGTGGAGTTTGTGCATTACTTGTTCCCACAGTTTCCTTCAGATCTTCCAGTTTTATGTATTATATGCATTATATGTTATTTTAATGGGTGGTTGCTCTTGGTCTTACTTGATTAAGTAAATACAGAATGGATGAATAATATCTAGCATGTGCAAGACTGGTTACGAGACAGTAGTGACATGAAGTCAACACAGGCAGGACTGACAGTGAAAGAATGTTCTGTTTGGCTCTTAGGCTTCAAATGACTTGTTATGAAGAAAATTGGTGTGGTCTATTGGTTAAAGCTTGGAATCTAAGCCAGAAAGCCTTGAGTTCAATCCAACACTGGCTTTCTATTTGAAAAAATTGCTTTAGTTGAAAGCTTGATGGAACAGCTATATAGATATGCTTGAATTTAGAGCCTAGAGATCACATAGCTAAATTTCATCCAGTCAGCTACTGTGGCCACAGGTCTTGATACCAACTGACTACTTAAATAGAAAGCAGTTCTTGTGGTTAATACAATTTTCTATTAATTTCTTCTGCTCCTGCTTCCTCTTATCATGCCACACCTTTAAACATTTCTGCTACATTATATTTTACTTTTCTTAGTAAGTAAGTCCAATGCTTTTAAACAAAGCAATATCAAAAATAGAAAATAAATATTATAATCTCTGTAAAGAAAACACACAGAATCATCAACAGGAGTTGGACAGCCATGTGCTACTCCATTTAATGATTTTGGGTAGGTTCATTTTCTTATGGAAAGAACAGGTAAGAGTTAATCCAATGGGGGTCTTGCTCCTGGGTGTTCTAATGACAACTCTTCCTTGCACATTATTTCAATTGAAATGGTGGAAGCAGAGACAGGGTTGCATCCTTTCCCGTGTCCTCTCGTAGCCTAAGGTCTTTCTAGCTGAGGAAGTTAGAAACACTTAAGTTGTGGCGTTGCTTGTATATCTGTCCCCTGTATTACTATCATTTTGGACCCTGGAATGCATGAGACAATAAATATTTAAAAGTCAAAATAGACTGAATAAGCAAGAAAAAGACAAGTCATATGTTTGTTAACATTAAAAGGCAAGACCGCCAAATTGTTCGTCTTTGAATGGAGTGATCATAAATGTCTGGATGTTCAGATTCATTTGTTTACATCCTTTCTGATATTGAAGATTTTTACCTAATGATTTTTTTTTTAAATGTCTTTTTAGAAGGCTATATTTTAAAGTGGTATCCACTTGGGAAAATGGTGGATTACAAATTTAGAGCACAAAGCTCGTAGTTTTGGAAGGTCACAGATCCAACATTCTGGGTTTTCTTGTGTTGGTTTTCATTTGGGTACTCTGAGTTTCGTTCCCCTACATCTCCAAAGACATTCACATTAGGTTAATAACTGATTAATTCCAAGTTGGCCGTAGTGTGTGTGTAAGAGAGTGAGAGAGAGCGAGAGAAAGAAAGAAAGAGAGATACCCTGCAATAATCTGGTGCCTTGTTCAGGGCTGTTCCTGCCTTGTACCCAGTACTGCTGGAATAAGCTCCAGTCCCGACAACCCTGAATTGGATTAAATGGGTTTGAGAATTTATGGTATGTTACAAAAGAGTGAAGAACGGTTTAATCATAATACCTGACTGCTTAGCTGGGTCTCCTAGGTCCTTCAATAGAAATCAAATGCCATAATAGTTTAAAATTCTAATAAGATCTTTAAGCCTTTCACTACATTTTCCACCAGAGTAATCATTCGTCCCAAGCTCATAAAGAGCTTTCTTAATTTCAGGCATGCCCACAATCGTCCGCCCACAGCAAGCTAAGTGGGAAATCCTCCCAGATGGTCTTACGGTATGTAAACGAGAAGCAAGGCTTGCTGAGTCAGTCAGTAAGGGAGAGAAGAACCGTTGGCCAAACTTCTAAATTTACTCTTAATGCCTTTGTCATGCTCTGCACTAGGAACGCAGAACAAGGTGTGGAGTGATATGCTTAAGCCAAAGCTACAGAACTCTGATAAGTTCTGTTTGAATCAAACAATCTTCTGCATTTAAACCAATGTGACATGTACTTGCCAAAGCTTCAAAATAATATACGGCAGATATATTTGTTCTCTTATACATCCCTAATGTAGCCTGGTATTTTGTCCAGACAACCCAAGGTAGACTTAGCCCTGTATTTGGCAAGGTGGGTTCAGAAAAGTAATGGATGGGTGGAAATTTATTTTCACAATTAATTCTTTGCTAACTTCTTGCCTCTTAAAATAACTTGCACTACTGTAGCTGTACAACCTGCCCAAGATGACTAAACGTTTTAAATTAGTATATGATACACAGGCTTACATTTCACCTGTAATGACATTTCTCCAACTTCTCTTCAACCCCAAATCTAGCTTCATATTAAACTTTCTTGCTGGTAATAAAGTAACCCAAATGTCATAAAATATTTACAGACAAAGAAATCTTGCATTTTTTTATCAGTTGTTTATCTGTCTGTCTCTGTATTTCATGCCTGGGAGGCATTTGGTGCAATACAGCACCCAAACCTGGAAAAGACAGTAAAGTGAATGTCCACTCATCCATTCCTCCATTTTTTTAACTGATCTTTTTGTGCTTCCATCCATTTTGATGAGTTTCTATCACATAGACAGAAATCAAACCCATGCACAGTCACCCATACTCACTTATCCATCCATTTTACACATTTTTTTCCAGAACAGATTTGTGATGACATTAATAATAATAATAAAAATAATTAATTACATTTATATATAGCTTTTCTTGCTGCTCTAAGCGCTTAGATAGAGGGGAGCCACTTCAACCACCATTGATGTGTAGCACCTACCTGGATAATGCGACGGCCGTCATTATTACACCAATATGCTCACCACACATTAGCTATTAGGTGGTGAAGGGTTGAGAGAGATAGTCAATTAGAGGAAGGAGGTGATTAGAGGGCCAGAACTGACATGGCTGTGATGGGTAATTTAGCCTTTTTTTGTGCAAATATCCTTTTATTTATCTTTACATGAAGATTAAAATTCAATAGTTACTACTAAGCATTTGTTGTAGTTATTTTATTTCATTCTTCCCACCATCTCTGCAAGTTTTTGTAGCATGGAAGTTAGGAAGGTCACAATTGTTTTAAAATCAACTCATAAAAACAAAAACACAACCAAAAACTAAAAATTAAAAAGAAGGTTCACTGTCTTACCTTTAACTGCTTTGACTTGGGTTTTCATTGTGGGCCATTTAGCCAGGACATCAGGATAACCCCTACTCTTTTCAAAAGATGCCCAGGGATCTTTAATGACCACAAAGAGCCAGGACCTCAGTTTTACATTTCATCTGAAGGATGGTGCCATATTTACAGCACAGTATTTCCCTCACTGCACTAGAGCATTGGGCTCCACATACAGACTTCAGGGTAAGCATCTACTGCTGGCCTCCCCAACACTGCTTCCAGCAGCAACCAAAGCTTTTCCTAGATGATCTTACATTCAAGTACTGGCCAGGCCTAAACATGCTTAGCTTCAGATGGATGACCTGTTCTGAAGAACATTATTAGATGCAAGGAAGGAACGAATCATGAAAGGAACACAAGTCTCTCACAAAGGCATACTTTCACTCTTGCTATATTTTACTCATCTGTTTTCTAAAATCATCCATACATTCCTTAGTTCATATTTTCTGAGCCCATCCGTACTTTCATGGATGCTTCTTTGAACTCATCCATCTATACTCAACATCCTTTTTCTCAATTAAAGATATATTATAGCAACAAATGCAAGGTCCCTAGATGGCATGCTAGTCAATCACAGGAAATATTCACATATTCATCCCCACACTCACTCCATGAAGCCATTTTCTGAGCCCATCCATCCACTGATCCATTATATAATTTATAATAACTTAATATATAGTCTTCTGAAAGAGAACAACTTTTCAAAGTGCTTCATATGCAGGTATAGCACACCATAGATGCAACTTTATTCTGCTGATCTGACAAACAGGTGAAATGAATCCTAGTGGGATGACCGGACATCTCATATTTTTCAAGAACATTCCAGTAAATGGCCCTCAATTTTGGGTTCCAAACTTATTTCTTTCATCTTTTTTTGACCATATGTTTCACATGATTAATTGCTCATTCTATGCAGCATGGTAGTTAGTACTACTGCCTCACAGATCCAACATCCTAGGTTCAAACCTTATGCAAGTTCATTGTCTATGTAGACTTTAATTGTTTTCCCTGTGTCCATATGGGGTTCCTCCAGGTAGTCCAGTTTCTTTCCACATCCCCAAGAACTTGCAGTTTAGGTTAAATGGCAATTCCAAACTGGCCATGTGTGAGTGTGGGTATGACTGTGAGTGAGTCATGCAATAAACTGGCACCCTGTCCAGAGCTGTTCCTACAATGTGCCCAATGCTGCTAAGATATGCACTTCCACACCATGACACACAATAGAATTAAGCTGATCAATAATGATATGTTTTGTGCTGGTATTGCTTGCAGAAGAAAGACACCATAACATTCTACCAAAAATACTATGTCACACATCGATCAAAAAAAAAAAGACATCCTTGCTCCCTATATTATCCATCTTCTAAATAGTAATGTGAAGGTCCTGGTTAAAGAACAGAGAAGATGCTTCTGCCTGCAGTATCTCAGGATCAAACCTGATTTATCCAAGGTAGACACTTAGTTTCAAATGTTTGACCATTGTTGATTGTAAATTAATATATTACCCAACAGTATCTGAGTCTCCAGAGGTTCTACTGTCTTTAGATGAGGAAAATGCTTTTGATAGAGTCAAATTGGGCTGCCTGTTCACTACATTATGCAATTTTTGGTTTGGCTCTAATATATGTGTATGGATTAAATTATTCCACTATAGCCAGAAGCTTTAGTTTGTATATACTGTCTCATATCAGTCCCAGCTATTTAAAATTTGAATAAGGAACCAGACAAGTATGTCCATTATGTCCAAATCTTCTTTCAATAGCTATTGAACACCTAGCTATTTATCTCTAGATATAATTCAGTATTAAAAGGATCATAAGGGCAACACTTGATCAAAATATATTGTTTTATGTTAATGATATGCTGCGCTATATCTTAGACCCAATATTGCACTACTTTTCCAATTAAATGTGTTAGAAGAATTTCATAGAAATTATGAGTTTAAAATCAGATTGAATAAAAACTTTGTTTTCACAGTGAATGCTCTCACATGCCAGACTAAACTTGTGTCAGAAAAAATACATATTTAGGAGTAACTGCTACAAGGCAGCTAATAAATATTTATAAACATAAATTTGGCAATATGATAGAAAATATTCTGCAAACTGATAATAGATGGACATCACTCAAGCTCAGAGAAATAATATTGTCAAAATGAATATCCTCCGATATCTTTCTCAGATCATCCTTATTTACATTACCATATTTTTTAAAGTTAGATTCAGTTGTAGCTTTATTTACTTGGTATTCAAAATGACCACACACATTAAAATCTTTAGAGAGACCCAAAAAAGAAGCTGTCATGATGTTACATAATATTCTGTTCTATTTTGGGGCTGCAAATATATGAGTACATACACCAATGCTCATTTCTCAGATAGTCTTTGATTTAGAATCATGCCTAACCACATAATAGCAATATTAAAACCAGATGAGATAACATAATGTTAGGAAATATCTGTTATGGTATCCTATAATGCATCATCTGGAACAAACGTAACTTTCTTAATTGAAAAAACTAATCTACTTCTCAGGACTCAAGGTAAAACCAGTGTCTCTGTAGAAAAATGAGAAAATACAGAAATGGGGGTTAGGGTAACACAAGGGTATTCCCCATAAAATGATGAAAGAAAACAATAAAATGAAACAAAATATGACAGTCAAAGAGTTGCTGTGATCACAAAGTAGAAAGCAAATGAACACTATTGAAGAGTTGTAGTGCACTCATGGATGCGGGTTGCGCCGTCCTCACAGGTGGCGCAGTGGTAGTGCTGCTGCTTTGCAGTAAGGAGACTGTGGAAGATTGTGGGTTCGCTTCCCGGTTCCTCACTGTGTGGATAGCGCTTTGAGTACTGAGAAAAGCACTATATAAATGTAATGAATTATTATTATTAACTGAATGCCGATGTTCTGGTATCATCCATCTTTATATCCTGTCCAAGACAGAATGGGTGGGACTTCCGTTTTTATGGCAGAGGAAGTGATGCTAGTAGTCTGGCAGCTGGTCTGTCCTGGAGGTAGAAAAAGAGAAAGAGTTACCAACACTGCTCTTTCAAGAGCGGAGGTGGTATTACTAGAACTGTCAAAGCCTTGTGATTGCTCCCTATTTATGCAGGTCTGACAACCTTATGTTATCTTAAACTGGAAAAAATGTAAGTGTCCCTCCACTGAATGGTTCAAGACTTCTTTTGCTTGACCATTTCTTCTGTTTTATTAAATATGAGGAACCACATTCTGCTTCTTGGCACATGTCTATCTGATATGGTTAGGGGAAAGAATTTAGGTATGTGTTTTTAACCTGAAGTAATGACTTGTTTTTTTCTTGAAACACAGTGATTGTACTGTTGTATGACTTATGCGAGTATATCTCACTGAACTGGGCATCATTATAAGTACTTTGTTCTCTAAAATATAGAAGAAAATGATATGTTAATATTGCATTTATGTTCCTCACTTCAACATTGTATTGTACACAATATAATGTTGTTGTATGCATAGCACATATAATTTACCTGTCACATCAGTTCTTTTGTAAAGAGAAAAGATCTGAACAATCAGATGTCCAGTGATTGCAAATCTTACACCTATGTCAATGTATGCACTGGCAAAATAGCCTGATTGAACTGTTTGTGCCTCCTGAATTCATCTGAAAAACAAAGTCCTCGAGACAAAGTCAAGACAAATACCGCATTGATCGTGAAATTTAAAGATTTTATTTTAGTTTATGTGATGCCTGCTTAGTTAATCAGGTAACAGTGATCTTTGCACTGTTGACGCCATAGAAAGTGACATTATAAATATGACTTGATTAAATACTGCCTTATCCCTCTGTGGATTTAAAACTCTTATTGTTTTACCATGGAAGGGTTTCAGCATCACCATATCTCACACTCTTCACAAATAGTGTTGATTGATTAATAAAGTAGTTACAGGGTGCCTAATGTGGGGAGACTGCCACTCTATGACCACAGAGTTAGAGGCTGAGGTGGGCAGATGCCTCCAACAGAGAACAGCATGATAGAAGTAATGCAACATTGGTGTGGCAGTGGCCAAGGTGTATCAGTCTGTGCATGTGTCTAGGATTATAGGTTATAACTAGGGACACCCATGTGTGATTTATGCCAAAACTAGTTAATCCCTATGTGAAGTTTTGAGGAAAGAGAAGCTGTTTAGGCATTACTTATATTAAGTGTTTAAGTAGATATATTGTGTGTGTGTGTGTTAAGCTTTGGTTGGGAGAGTAGGCCAATCCATAACAAACATGGGGAGCAGTATGTCCAAGCCCATAAGGAAACCATCTACCATCCAATAGGGTGGCTGGAGCAAACAGAGGGAGACTAAGAACAAAAAGCCCTCATGGCTTCTCTTATTGGCCTGAAGCAAGAAAATTGACACCTACTATAAAGGTGTACATTAGGAAATGTAAAGAACAGTGTCAAATGGTGGGAGTGGAGAAGAAGGAAGAAAGAGAACCAGAAAAAATATAGTCATCAAGAAGACCCATGCCATGAGATCCAACAATGTAACCTTATTAGACTGAACGCCATACACATTGTGTGTGTCTGCCAGCATTGTCTTTGACAGCTACTCAAACATCCAGGTTGATTTTGACACATCAATTTACTTTTTCTTCTGCTTTAGGCACATTAAGAACATTTAAGAACATTGGACTATAATGACAAAATAAAAGTTTAATTCATGCTCCCATTGCTTGCCTTTAATATTATATTTGCTCTATCCTGCTATCTGGGGTATAAATGAATAAACAGCAGACACCCTCTAGTAGGGAAAGTGAAACACAGTAGCAGGCATTTTGGATGCAGAAAAGATGCGTAGTCCCAGGTACAGGTAAACTGCGGCTGCAGGCTGTATATCTTGCCTGACATGTTGAGTGCAAAGATGGGATGGAGGACTTAACTGTGGGTGCACATAATAAAGTTAGGATATCATCATCCCAAGACCCTTATTTTTATTGATAGTTAGCTTCTAAACAAGCAGGAAGTAGCAGTAGGATTTGTGCTTTGGATTTGATTTCTTTTCTGCATTTGGCTTTTGTTTTCTTTTTTGCCCATTTGGTTACTGGTTTTTCTGTTTTGTTTTGATTTACCACCGTGTTCTGACCTTTGCTTATCCTGACCTTAGCTATTGCTACCTTAAGCCTATGTCACATTATTGTGACTTTTCCAGTGATTTTCAGCTGTAGTCCTCTTTTAAATAATTTTACATAAGCTTTCCTAGTCTTTGGAAGTTGATGGCATGCTTCCGGGAAGCTGGCCATCTAATTTGACATACCTAGCGACTCACTCCAATTAGTCCATGACTTGCTCTTTAGATACAGGTGCAAGCTGTATTGTGGAGGAGAGCTGACAACCAATGAAAGGTCATCCGCATATAAAATGCATAGAATGTAGCGACAAGGAATGAGGAACACACTTACAAGCAGAAGAGGAGCTCATCTGTCTGCTGTCTCTTATCTTTCATACTAAAACACAATGGAAAAAGAAAAAAGGGCCAATTCTGCAACTGAACTCACCCCAGCTATTAACCCTCCATAAAGTGTCGGCTCCAATAGGCACTATTGGTGTTTTGGACCTTACAAACTAAACAGAAGCTTGTCTGTCTGATGTCTCATGTTTTATGTACCATGGAAAAAAGAAAAAAAAAGGGCAGAGATTGCCGCTGAACTCGCCATAGCTGCTAACCCTTCCTACAGTGCTGGCTCTGTAATGGGTGTCAAAAAAAAAAAGTCAGTAAAAGTGACATGGGTTGCGATTTTAAGTCGTGTAATTTGACATGGTGCGGTGACAAAATCAGCAACAAATTTGACATGCTCCACGACAAAAAGTCATGTGATGTGACATTGGCTTTAATCATTTCCCAGTTTTATTGTATTCTCAATAATCCTTGGGCATCTTTACATGTCCTTGACAAGCTCAGTGGGTAACTAGGGCCTCCTTTCAGTTTTGTGGATTTTTCTTATGAGTAAGTAGTGTTAATATGGATGAAAGATAACACTGTGAGTTTTAAAAATGGGATTACAGCAGTCAATTACTAAAATGTGAAAGAATCCCAATTACACATTCAAAGCATTATAACCTGTTAAGAGTTCCCCAACTGAGCACCAAAACCCACTATATGCATACCCACTTGCTACAAGAAGAATCCTGCTACTGTACATCTGAGTGAAGACCAGCCTTCACTTAATGTTTTTAGGCAGTGACATTCATGAGTTGGAGAATCTTTATCAGACTCAAAATATCCATTTTTCTTTTTCAGTCGATCTCCTTTAAAAGAACCTGAACAAGACTGTATAGCATGGTGCAGCTTCTACACAAACACCCTCTAAAACACGTTTTCAGGCATGGCTTAGCTACATGAAATTTCTCACATCCACCCTTAGCAAGTGGGCTTTCATCTGCCTACATATTTGTAGCAAACTCCTCTACTCTATGTGACACAACTGGCATTTGCTGTGACTCAGGCAGACACATATCCCCACAATCACAGAATTTTAATCTGAAGCTGAACCACCTGCCATTCTGTATTTTTTTTTTTACTCTTTTATGTAACTTTCAAGGTTACTAAAGTACATTGGTATTATAGACCATTTAATTATTCTGTCATGTTGCTTGTCATAACCTCAAATCCTAATGGAAAGTAATTGTCTGTAAGTATTATAATAAATGATTTTCTCTTTTAAATTGGGAAGCTTGTTAGATATCTATACTGTGTGATTGTATTAATTCAAAGGGAGTCAGCTACAATAGTTTTAAAATGTAATTGCAATAGCAAATGTAAGATTTTATTGATGTTATTTCATCAGAACTCAGAATCTTAACAGAAGCAGTCAAGTTTTAGGTTTATATTCTTGGAATTAGAAAGGTTTACATACCTTTATATCAAATGTGCCACAGAGAACTTGGAGGTGATCAACGAATGGCATATGCAATTTATGATGGTGGTGCAGAAAAGGACTGGAAAGCATACATTTCCAGTCCTTTGTGTCCTTTTTATGTATTTATTTTTTTATTTTTTGAAAATTTCAAGTTTCATTCACATTCAACATAGAGAAATCTGCTAGAAAATGTAAACAATAAAACTAGGCATGGCCAATCAACTCTGTCTATGCAGCATCAGATAAAACACTGGGTGAGACTATAGTCCATCTCAAGGCACACTCACATTTTACACACTCATGAGAGGCCAACTGTCAATTAACTTTGCACTAACATTTATGGGATGTGGGAGGTAAAAAAAGGGAAAAAAACATACAGTGTACACAGATAGTGGTTAGGAAAGAATTTGAACCCAGAGGTCTGGAGCTGTCAGGCAACTAGGATGAAAACAACACACTAGGAAATTGGAGTACACTCTTAAAAATGAAGGTGCCAGCGTGGTTCTTCAAAGCAATGCCATAGGGGAAGCATTTTTGGTCCCAGAAAGGACCATCCACATTAAGGTTCCAGAAAGAAACTTTTTTATTTAGAGCCTTAACAGGCTCCCTAAATAGCCATGAATAGAGGATTGCAGATTTGTTAAAAACCAAAAAGTAACACAGTCTAAGTTTGGGTTCCTTGATCTGTTAGCATCCTGCTAGGTAGCCTGCTATACATTAAAGATTTCTGTTTTGTCCACAGTTTAAGACCCTTTTGAAAGCCCCCCCCCCCC
Source organism: Erpetoichthys calabaricus (assembly GCF_900747795.2). Lineage (NCBI taxonomy): Eukaryota > Metazoa > Chordata > Cladistia > Polypteriformes > Polypteridae > Erpetoichthys > Erpetoichthys calabaricus. The sequence goes on from NC_041407.2 coordinate 80,437,795, forward strand.
CCCCCCCAAAAAATTTCATATGCAAAGAACCCTTCCCAGAATTAAATGGTTCTCACACAACTGAGTAAAGTGTGATTATTGAACCGTTATTTTTAAGAGCATACATGCAAGCTGATGCAAATAATTCAAACAATTGTTTCTTTAATGACTTGTGATGTACTGCCACCCTATCCAGGATTGTTTCCTTCCTTGAGCCCAGTATACTGGTGGCACAGGCTTTGAGCCCCTGTAGTCTTAAATGGGATTAAATGGTTTTGAGAATATTTTGTCACATTATTTCACAAAAGAGAGCAATATTCAAGAACTGCATTTATTTTTAAATATACAAAACACTGTAATTAACAAGGAATGAAATACACACAAAAAATAGCATATGGCAAAGTTTTGGCTAAAAATAGGCTGTCAGTTCCATTTCATAAAATATATCTATAATAACTTCAATTATTTTTGGATCCACAAGGTTATACTAAGAGAGAGCATGCAGACTACACACAGAACCAAACTCCACAAAATGTGAGTTGAAAATGTTACCTGCCCCACCACTTTGCAGCTACTTCAGTTAATTTTAACTTAATGACATAAGCAGAAATGATTGCCAGATTTTAAAAATGCATCTTATAAGACTATCAAAATTATAAAATAGCAAATGTTATTAAAGGAGTTTTGTAGAAATGCTGTTGCTGTTTATATCTTTTTTTCAAACTTATTTGATTCGTACTGCTTTTCTTTTCCTGCTCGCAATATCAGCAGCATTGATGTTGTGTTGCAGAAGCAGCATTATAAAAATGTATATATTTAAGCTTTAAAATTATTTAAGTCATTGCCGTTAAACAACTTATAATATCATTAGATGTAACGGATACATATTATCAAGTGAATGCCAAGATCTGATCGGTTATGATGTCGCTCTACTCCACTCTAGACCACCCCCATTTACAAGGAGATTCTACCGTAGGCCAGAAAGGGGAGCCGGAAGGAGGACGGCTTCAGCGGAGTTCCCATGCGTCACAGACGAGTCGGAGTAGCACCTGGTTGCCTAGTAACGCTGCTGATGTCACGCCTGCAGCCAGTCCCACGCGTTCCTCATATAAAAAGCCGGCACTAGAGCGCTGAGAAGTTCCGGACTAAGAGAGCGTTTCAAGGGGTTGCATTAAGGCTCTGTGCTCGGGAACAGAGCAGTTTGCAACCGCATTGGATATAACGAACAGAAGCCTGCTTTAAAACATCTATCATCGGTTTTGGTGACCGTCGCATATTTTCTGGATGTCTGTCACAGATACTACCTGCGATTTAACCTACTCAAAAATGAGAGGGCTAGTGACATTTCTAACTGGTATGTACTTTTTTGTTGTTTTTACTTGTCACAAGTAAATCTACTTTTTTACATGATTTGTTATTGGAAAACGTTGCGAGGTTATTTGTTTTCTTTCATGTCCGTATATTGTATATTGCACATTACTTGGTACTGGATAGTAGGCGATTCTCTAGCCTTGAATTTGCTACGTGAGAACATTTGCAAGAATAGTTGTATTTTTTGTTACATTATAAAAATAATTAGTGACAAGGTTTAATTTTCGACTAAATTATGCCATTGTTGACTGATAAACTGCACCCAAAACATAGAAAGATAACTCGTCAGTAGCGAAGCAGCGATGCAAAACTGCCGTCAAATGTTTGTTTTTTTTAATTCACTAATTGCCTGCTATTTATTCGGATCAATGTAGGACTATTTGCTGGGGATGAAGTCCCTCGGTAAAAAACTTAAAGTTGGATGAATAAAGACTGGTATGTTATATCTGAAAGAGATCTGGAAACCAAACGGAATTATCTTTCTATTATCATTTAGGAAGACAAATGGACTGAGAGAAATGAATGAAATACCGCAAGTGTGTTCCTTCTAGAAATACTAGATCTTCGGTGATGTTCCGCTGTTAAAAGAGAAATGTTGATCTCGAAATCGGAAATTTCCAAATCTTTTTGTATGTCTTGTCCTTGTGTAACGGTCTAAAAGTGCTGTAAATGACAGTACAGGAGGCGTTGCGAAATAACTTGTATTCTGTGCTCTTGCTAAATACAACAGGCAGTTGATTCGATTCAGGAAAACTTTTGATGTTTCTGTGGTTAGATTTACGTTATTTATAATGAGAATGCATTGCTGCTTAGATTTTACTTTCTCTTAAAAGGACTTTTAATATATACATTTAGCTTACATTGTGTAATTATTTTTCATATTTGTACGTTTATTTTTTGTCCACTCAAGCTTTATAGTCGTCCAATTATCCCTGTCACTGTGACACGCCTCTGTCACATCATTAGCTTCCCGTGTTGGCACTAAATAAAGCATGTGAAGCCTGGGATATTCTTTTTACTTTTACCTTCAGTATTTTCTCATTTAGTTCCGACAATGATCGGCCAAGTTTTCTACATTTCTTACAAATAAGCAACACCAATTCCTGTCGCGAACTTCTCCATTAACTTTAAAGGACTGTGAACCGGTTTTTTTTTTTTTTTTTTTTTTTTTTTTTGTCAGATCTTCACTTTTGCATGTTCGTACTTTTTTTTTCCTCCACCTATTTGCCCAGGCCTGGTGATCCACCTCTCTGCGTTGGCTTGGACCTTGTGATGATTCCCAGCTGTCATACATTTTTGTGTGGTGTACTATTAGGTCTCCTACTGGGACTGACATAACTAGTGTATTATCGAGTTCCATGAGTTGCTCGTTATTTACAACGTTTTTTGCATTGTCCTATTTGTTAAAAAAAAAAAACACGCCCATCACACGTATTCTAACTTACGTTTAATTATTCACATTAATGGTTAGGCAATAAAATGTCTTTAATTACGATCTAAGATTTGAATAACTCTAAAGTGAGTCAGTGTGAGAGTCTTCGAGTATGTCCATTAATGGACTGGCGCACCGTTCAGAGATGGTACCTTCCTTGTGCCCAGTACTTTCTGGATAAGCCGGTCGCATACGCCACTTTATTTAAAATTTAATAAAGGATATTCCTGACATGTTTTAGTGTTCTAACCAGTTATCTCGCGTAGCAAGGTAACATAGTCCCGTCTCTATCATGATCATGCTTATCTGATCAAACTGATGGCACAAGCCTTTCTAGAGCGCATTTTCTTTAAACTTTTATGTTTTAAAACAGTTTGAAGAGCTCAGTATATCAGATTCCGATTCAAAGACATCTGATGACTAGCGGTCTCTGGAAATGCAGTGCCCGGGTCTCTTTAAATTATAATGACGGTGTATGCGTTTTTACTCTGGCTTACGCAAGTGACCTTCTTTTGTGTTGCAGCCTTCATTAAGGAAAGGAAAATGGGCTTAAACGACTTCATTCAGAAGCTGGTTGCAAACCCACACATCTGTCAACAGTGAGTATCCTATTAGAGATTATGTCCTCTAAAGTCTAGTGTGACCACAAGCGGTTAACGACGGTTATTGTGTATTTAAAAGACGCTCAATTTGAAAAGAAATATGTACGAGGTTTGCGGTGTGGACCAGTGAATCTCCTGCCTTTCTGTTGAAATTTAAAAAATGCCAGGGTTGTATGTTTCAGTTTAAAATTTTCACGTATTTTTAAGAAAGAAGCGGTAGATGCAATGATAGTCTTTTCATGCGTAGAAGCGTTTAGCTGCACAAGCGCAAGTGGGGACCCTAATGACTTTGTGGCAGCGCTTTGCCTGCATTGATCTTCATTGGGTGACGCAACAGCGCAACGGAGAACACAGCCACAAATAGCTCTAATCACCTGCAAAAGACGGCCGTCCGGCATCAAATGAAGAGGGATTTGTGGTGTAACTCGACATGTGATGAAAACTGACAGGAGAGACCTCTGTCCGCCATACACACCTCACTAAGTATGTGACCTTGTGCTAATTCTCGAGACAAAAATACCTTAAAGATTTCTGCGTAGGAGGTGTAGTTGGCATCCCCGCCACCTGTGAAATGTAAGGATTAGAGCCTTTTATATTTAAAGTACAATACAGTACATATATACTCTCTGTCAATATAATGGATTGGAGTTCTCTCGTGGGTTGTGTGGTGTTATCCCCTTTTTTTTGCTCTATATTAGGTATTAATATATGTAAAAAAATTTTTGTTCTATACATTAGTCTTCAAATACAACCAATTTTTAAAATATTTTAATGTAATTGTTTTGCTAGTAACACAATATTGGTGAGTTGTATTTCCCTTGTCTAAGGCGAACCTTATTAATTTTCAATTAAGAATTACCACAGTATTCTATATAAACAATTGTACATAATTACATTGGTCACCATTGGATTTCGCCTTTCATGTGTTCTGGTTACATGGTATGGAAGTGGTGTAGACTTCAGAAAAATTGAGGAATTTCTACGATTCTTTTAATGCCATCTAGTGGTAAATGGCAAGTAGTGGGGAGAGAGAAAAACGGTTGTGTATAAAGACCGAGTACGCTTTGAAAATACATTCATATCTATCCATCCCTTAGTTTTTCTGGACACCGCTGAATTTAGGAATCCATGCTATGGATCCAAGCTATTAATTACGCTTTTACATACATTTCTAAATTAATCCGTGGTAATATTATTTGTGAAGGTGTTGAATTTGCCAGTAAAGAGATGTATACATTCTAAAACCAGTCTATTCTAATTCAGGGTCGCTGGAGCCTATCTAGACTGCACTAGGTAAAAGGTGCCAGGTTATCACGATAGTGGGGAAAAAAAGAACAGGAGGTTCCTTAAACTGATGAAACATAAATATCTCCCAGTGTGCTAAGAGCAGCAACCGTTAAAAAAGTTGACTATTACAGGTCTTTCAGATTTTGATTCAAAAGCTGGTGGACTTGGTAGAGATTGTTCTGCTTTGTGCCAGATGTCTGGTGGGTTTGGCTCCAGCTTCTCCACAACCCTGCTGGATAAGCAAGCTTAGAAGTGGTGGAGGATGGTTCTTTTTTTTTTTTTTTTTTCTTGCCTCACTATTAAAATTCTAAAGCCTGACCTTGACCTATAGTCAGTCCACTGCAATGGACTGGCGCCTTGTCCAGGGTTTGTTCCTGCCTTTCGCCCTGTTCTAGCGGGGATAGGCTCCAGCATATCCTGCGATCTTGGTGTTGATTTAGCAGGTTAGAAAAATTACATGGCATCTATGGTCTAACATACTTGTATGTTCCATCCATCCATCCATTATCCAACCCGCTATATCCTACCTACAGGGTCACGGGGGGGGTCTGCTGGAGCCAATCCCAATCAACACAGGGCGCAAGGCAGGAAACAAACCCCGGGCAGGGCGCCAGCCCACCGCAGGGCACACACCCACACACCAAGCACACACTAGGGACAATTTAGGATCGCTAATGCACCTAACCTGCATGTCTTTGGACTGTGGGAAGAAACCGGAGCACCCGGGAGAACATGCAAACTCCACGCAGGGAGGACCTGGAAAGCGAATCTGGGTCTCCTAACTGCGCGGCAGCAGCGCTACCACTGCACCACCGTGCCACCCTAGCTGTATGTTACTAAACTTAAAGTATGTAAATGTGCTATTTGTAGTAAATATAAGTCTTATTGGCACCATGAAGGATTTCATTTCCCCTTGATAGTAACACTTTGTCTCTCTCTCTCTCTCACTCTATTAATAGTTCGGATGTCCAGGTATTTATAAAAACAGATGAAAACCAAAATGAAGACGAGGAATCCTGCATTCCACGATCTGTAAGTGTATTTTCTATTTGTAGTATTAACATCAGCAAGAGTCCCTGTTTAATTGCAACAGCTGAATATTACATTTATTCCAATAAGAGAAGACTGTGCCTTAAATTATTAGTGATGTGGGCTCAATTCATGTTGGGGGGGCTGTGCAGTTAAGAGGATAATCACTGAAAGAGAAGAAATTCACATTACTGTAGTGAAGTTAATTGACTATTCTCTTTCAGATCCTTTTAAAACCATGAATTATTCAGTTTAGTACCAGGACAGATTGTCTGTAGAATTATTTTTTAAATATTTTAAGAATAACCGTCATTAACTTCATCTCTTTTTCAGCTTTGTCTGGGTTCAGCAAGAGGCTCTCTAGCTGAAGAAACGCAGTAAGTATTTGAAAGTTATTGTGTTGAGTTTACATTTGCTACTTACTGACCATTATCAGTGAACTATAAAGTTAACTATGGTCATGTTTTCCACTGTTTTGCAGAGTGAAACCATCTGATTTCGACTACCTTAAAATAATTGGCAAGGGCAGCTTTGGAAAGGTTAGTAGTGTCTATATAGTTAATAGTTTATGGAACAGTAAGTGTTTTTTTGCTTGCTGATGGAGCAGAAATGCGTGTCCATTTTTCTTTTCAGTCCTACTTGTTTCAGGTACTTGTGCTTCATGCTGACGTAGTGCAATCTTGAAATGGTAGTTGAGAGCGAGCAGCTGGCTGTCTGTGCTCAAACAAATGTGACCTACAAATGGAAAATGGGGGGGGGGGGGGATGAAGGATGCCCACCCCGCTCAATTGTATAGCAGCAATACTGCAGTTGCTCCACCTTAGTGTTTCCAAAGTAGGAGACATTCACAGAAACCTAGTGCTGGCACCATGAGTGGAGTGCTCCATGGGCACCCTTACTTTACACTGCAGCATAGTGTGTGTAATAACTGTTTTTGAGAAAAAAAAATTGCCTGTCGCTATCCTTCAAACAGTGCATAATAAGTGACATCGCCACTTTACAACAAAAATTCTTAGGGGGTTAAGATTAACACACTTTCCCCCTCCACAACTCCAGGCAGTTCCCAATTAGGTGATAAACAGGCCTATCAACATTAATAATGATCTCTCTCTATTTAAGCCTGGTTTGTATTTCCTCTCCCCTTCTCTATAGTACCTTGGTGATCCTGCAGCTCACATCAAGTTGTGCTTTGTGCAGGTGCGAAGAAAGTTCCAAACTTGGTCAGCAACTTCTCATTGAAGCACAAATCCATTTTCTGCCTTGGCTTATTTCCATTCATTTTAACCCAGTATTGCCCACAGAAATGTATCCAGTGTTGCTGGATCTCATCAGAAGTACTACAAGCTTTTTATTTTATTCTTTCAGGTTCTTCTGGCTAAACATAAAGAGACGTCTAAGTACTATGCAGTGAAGGTGCTACAAAAGAAAATCATACTGAAAAAGAAAGAGGTAAGTTTCCAGCATGAAAGAGGCTGAATGTGTACAGAGACACCATCACAAAGTCCGCTACTAAATCGTAACCTTTTACTTTCAGTATTTCAATGTAGATTTTTTTTTTTCCCTTACCACAGCAAAAACACATTATGGCAGAACGCAGTGTCTTACTGAAAAACCTAAAGCACCCTTTCTTAGTTGGACTTCACTACTCATTCCAGACAGCAGAGAAGCTCTACTTTGTCCTGGATTATGTCAACGGGGGAGAGGTAAGTACAGAAAGAGCATCTTGACACTGAGAAAATTGCTCAGTTTTCCAGCTCTTAGCTTTAAAGAAATGACGTTAAAGAATAGTCCTACTTGTAAGTCAACTGGGGATATTCTTGTTAAAAATGAAGCAGGCTGCAGTGTGCAGGGACAGGATTTGAATAAGCAGATCTGAAAAATGAATGGATTATCTTGGACTGTCCGTCCTACTGTGCTGTAGCATTGCACCAGTTTAGCAACAATATTTATCCCCAAGTTAGTACAGCATACATGTATTTGAAATGTAGGGATACTAGTAGGATGTGGGTGCATACAGACACCATACTAGCAATGGACGAGTAATAGAATCTAAAGTGTTAGAGTCATGAAACTAATCACTTTCTCATTCTAATGTAGTGCATTTTATTTGTACAGTGGCACTGAATGAGCCAATGCCTCACTAAGCACTGGCTAAAAATTCAAAATTATCTGTATGAACTGCTTATATTTTAAAATTAAATTATTCATTGAGGGAAAAGTAATAACCGAGTACTAAGATTCCATATTCTGTTGTCTGAATATCAAATACAGCTTGATATAAGTTTGAGAAACTCTGGAGAAAGAGCTACAGGAATTTTTGGTTATTAACTCAACCCACTACTGTAAATGTTGCTAACTTCTCAATTTTAGTCCAACTTTGTGATGCTCCTGTACACTTCTTTCAACAGCTGTTTTACCATCTTCAGCGAGAGAGGGTCTTCCTAGAGCCTCGGGCCCGCTTCTATGCAGCAGAGATTGCTAGCGCATTAGGTTATCTTCACTCCTTACACATAGTGTACAGGTATGTATTAAGCATATGAAGATTTAGGTGAAAGGGACACTTGCAATACCAAAATAATTATTGGTGCACTGAATATTCCTTGTTGTTTACATATTAGAGACCTGAAGCCTGAAAACATCCTGCTTGACTCAAGAGGCCATATCGTGCTAACAGACTTTGGACTGTGCAAAGAAGGTGTTGACCCAAATGGTACCACCTCCACTTTCTGTGGGACCCCAGAGGTAAGACACTTTAGCATAACGGGTCATGGAAAAAATTTTGGTGCCTAGTGTCTTTAATGTTCTCTGACAGCAACTGTGCATTTGATTTCTTTCCAGTACTTGGCTCCTGAAGTTCTCCAGAAGCAGGCTTATGACCGTACAGTTGACTGGTGGTGTCTGGGCTCTGTGCTTTATGAGATGCTGTATGGACTGGTGAGTACTTGTTCTTTCCATTCCTTGCCACCCTCCTTTTTTCTTTCTCCCCCACAATTAAATTGTCTACTACAGGGGTTATAACATGGTTCAAGTTGTATAGCTGCCAGTCTTGTGCAACTTTACAAAATCCTGCCTAAACTGTTTATTAGTGCACTATTTTTTATTGTTCTTGCATTACCCAATCCAAAATGCACCTTAGTGTGTGAGTAAGTCTTATAAGAAATAAGGCCATATTTGTTTGGTTAGCTTTTAACATTCAAGGGTTGCTAAACTCTGTTCCTCAGTTCTAATTTCATTAAGCATCATCTTTTTGAGGAAATAAAAAATCTCTGTGAGGGTTTGTCTTGGCATTTTCAGTTAAAGTTGCTTGTGTCTCTTCACTCCAAAAGTGGTACACTTATGACAATTTTTACATGGAAATGGGTGCCAAGGTGCCATTTCCCATATCTAGGAGTCTTTATACTATGTTCTAACTCTCCCTTAATCTGGCTTCTTTATAGCATGGCAGAGGATGAGTGAGAGGCTGCCCAGTTTTTAGCCCTCCAAAAAACTTTTTTCTCCCCCATTGAAAAGAATTATTTTATTTTGACTTTGCATTATATTTTGCATTTATCACTCCTTGATAACATCTATAAGATGGAATCCTGAGTCGGTGTGTCACTGTTCAAATCTCTCCGTAACCAACAGAGAATGCCACACCCTCTATATCTGTGCAAAGTATGGGCACTTTATTCCTCCATTTTACAAAAAGCTTTGCTATGTACTTTAGGGATGCTTGCATATTATTACCAGTGCTTGAAGTGGAACCAAACTCTTTATGGTGATGCAGTGACATTATATTCAAAGGGGTTCAACAAGTGCAGGGTAAAATCAATATTTGTTCCAACATTGTGAGGTGGAAAGTGGGGGGGGGGGGGGGGGGGAGCATGAAGATTGGCAAAAATGTGCCAGTACTACTTATTGAAAGTGGGTACTGCATACTGGTGAGTACCAGCCCACTTCAAGCCATGATTATTAAAAAACAGATGTCCCTCCAAACACCTAATAACTCCATTGTCCAGTAATTATTATTTTTTTTAATTTTTGTTGTAGAGGTCTTCAAGAAAGTGATTATTTACATGTATTTCCCCCTGTGCTTTGTTCTCAGCCTCCATTCTACAGTCGAAACACAGCAGAGATGTACAGCAATATTCTTCATAAACCACTTTTGTTAAAGCCCAATGTTTCCAATGCTGGGCGCGCTCTACTAGAGGGACTGCTGCAGAAAGATCGCAAACTACGACTTGGGGCCAAGGATGATTTTGTAAGTGCCAGAGACTGATTTGTCTATGTGAGCATAATAACAAAACAAGTAATTTTGATATTGGTACTGTACGATAAGTTAGTGATGCATTTGTATGAAATTTTGTTTGTAGTTCTATGAAATATGTAGTTTCTGCTCTAATAGTTAAATACTGTAAAAGCATTCTTTAAAACAGAAACCCTCCTATAATCATTACTGATTTTTTTTTTTCACTTTGCAGCAAGAACTCAAATCTCATGCCTTCTTTTCTCCCATCCACTGGGATGACCTCATGGCAAAAAAAATCACTCCTCCTTTTGTTCCAGCTGTGGTAAGTCTTCTGTTTTGTCTAAGGAGTAAACTATAAATATTGAGAAAAAACTCAACATGAAGGCATCTAGCAAAATTCACACACTGACTGGTCTAGGATTCATACCCTGTCAGTGATACTACATTGACCTGTTATGGTGGTGTGAGTGTGCTCTGCAATGGATTCAGTGTTGCTGGGATAGGTTCAATCTCCCCATAATCTTAAACCTGAATAAGTATATTGAGAAGACTGATGTACATACAGTATATTGCTGACAGTTAATAACAACTTACATTTTCTTCACTCCAACAAGAATATTTCTAAGAGGAGAATCACTAAAGCTAATTTCCCTAATGTGTATAGCATTGTCTGTCAGATAAGGCATACAACATTTAAAACACAATGTTCTTTCCCTTCCACTGACTTCCCTGTGGCCTTCACAGTTCTGCCTTCATTCTAGAAGTATGTGAAAATTACTGTGTTGGACCTCTAGGTTGCTTCAGAGTAGTGTTCAACATAGAATGTGAGCCACTGTGTTGTAGTAGTTAAGACCTTGGACCTCAAACTAAGGTTGTGGGTTCAAATACCACTACTAACACTGTATGACCATAAGCAAGTCACTTGACCTGCCTGTGCTCCAATTGGAAAACCAAAAGAAATGGAACCAATTGTATCATAAATGTTGTACGTTGCCTTAATTAAAGGCAACAGCCAAATAAGAAAATGTAAGAATATACTGATGTACTCTCATTTTATACCCATCTTGTACTGCTTAGACTAGCTTTTTTCCCCATTCTGTACCCCTTGATAATTCCATGTTTTATTTTTATATACTTTATTAATCCCTGAGAGCAAATTGTCTTTTCACGTGACCTTTTGGAGGTTGGAGCTCAGGGTCAGCCATTGTATAGCATCCCTGAAATTTAAAGTGTCATTAGTGGCTCCGTGGCCAAGGAGCTCATTTTCAGTCTGGTCACCACCACTTGTACAGACTGTATGTTTTCTGTAGATACTCTAGTTTCCTCCCACAATACAAGAAGTGACATGTTGGGCTAATTCAGGACTCAAAATAGACTGGAACCCTGACTTTGGCTATCATAGCCATTATATAACTACTTCACCCAAAAATAAGATTATTTTATATGTTCCCTCCCCAATGCAGGTTGTAGTGATCAGTGAGAGTTTTAATTTCATGTTCTCATGCTGAACAGAAATAGTTTCTGATAGAATAAGCGTCTAAGGTGGCTAACAGCAAACCATATTATAGTCCATTAAGAAAATCTTAAATAACTCGTATCACACATTCCATATGTCAACTCCTCCAGTCGTATGCTTATATCATTCCAAACACATGTATTTTTACAAAAATATTGTTAAAAAATCCACTTCTAGGAAATGCTCATACAAATGAAAATGGAATGCACTATGACATGCCCGAGCATTTGAACTGAAGACCTGCCTCACTGGTCAACCCATTAAGTTTATTCATTGGCTTCATGTGATATCATCAATAAGTGTGCACTGAGATTAAATGTTAAAAAAAAAAAAGTGAGTGAAGCATTATTAAGAAGAGAATATACAATACTTCAGACTTGTGCATATTCAAGATGCTTAAACAAGCAGAAGGTCAACTCATTTGTACAATTTTATAGACAACCTCTAAATAATTCTGAGGTACTCCATTTGTGGATTTGCATATAAATGTAATGAAGGGTTGTGGGCCTTCATTCAAATGCTCGGTCATGTATAAGTATGTTCCATTTTCATTCAGGAGAGTTTCCTGGAAGTAGTTTATTTAGTAAATACATGTGTTTGGGACACGGTGAGCATACAAATGGATGACTAGACGTGGATTATGCAATACAAGTAACAGGAGTTTTTTTTTTTTCCTTGGACATTTTTATATTGTTTGCTGATGGAATAGATGCCTATTCCATTAGAAACTTTATCTTTCTTCTGCACAAAATCATGAGATTACATTTTTTTCTGGTTCATCACTACAAACTACAGGGGGAACGTAGCGTGTGTTTTTAAAATCATTTTTTGGTGGGGTATTTCTTTAATAAGTATTATCCTGTTAAGTTGTTCTCTGGTTAAATACTCATGCATGCACTCCAGACCCCAAGTAGACATTAAGGGGAAGTGCATTCAAGACAGAAGCAGAAAGCAAAGAAAGGGTTGTTGAAATGTGAAACGGACTACTGAGTTGCGTAGTTGAAGTTGAAGTCAAGACGACTTCTAAAGTATGTGGATTAGATTTTGGAATGACCATGATGTGGGGTTTCTCAGTTATAAAATTTCTTATGGTTTCTCTTGTTTTTGCCCCAGCATATCAGAGTTGAGTTCACACAATGAATTGGTTGTTTTGAAAAATATCCTTTGCTGTGCTTAGTCTGGGAGAGTACCAAGCAATTAATTTGGTTCTGACAGAGAAGGTGTAAATTGAATCCTTTTTTACTTTTAAAATAATCCTGAATTTGTCTGTTATGTTTGCAGATGGGACCAACTGACCTCCGACATTTTGACACCGAGTTCACCCAGCAACCAGTGCCCAGCTCCTTGGGTAACTCTGACAACATGTTGGCATCGAACAGTGTCCGGGAAGCAGCTGAAGCCTTTCCAGGGTTCTCCTACATGCCACCAGCTGACGACACTTTCTTGTAGACTTCTAGCTTCTTTAGCACTTTGCCTTCCACACCTCCACAGTTTCAAGGTACCCAGAAGCACTGTGAGGAAGAACCTGTGAAATGGAGAAAACTTGAAGACTCTGACGTTCAGTAGTTCGCATATGCGCACTAAAACGCAAATATAAGTGGATCAAAAGATATCGGATTTCAGATATCTAGTACCAGAGAAGTTGGCAAGAAAGGAAAAGTGAAGACGCCAAGGCTAACTATCTTTATAGGTTACATCCAAATTCCACCCTATTAAGAATTATTTATTTACACCATTTATTTTTTCCAATGGTGCTCTTAACTTAAGACCTCAACTAACAGATACCTGTACCACAAACATGTTTTAGGGTAATATAGGGGATGCTTACTTCTGCCAAATTTGACCTCCCCACCCTCATTTTGATTTTTTGGTTGTGTATTTGGACAGTGTTGGGTCGATTTTCTGAGGTGCCTCAGTAAGGTTTATTTGCATGAGGGGGCAGGGGGGCACATAGTTAGGTCGCATAAAAAAAACTTTTTGAAGGTCTGAGGCCTTTTTAAGTGGAACTTGTGCCGATTGCATTAAAGTGACACACAATATACTGTGACCTTAGCATACTGTTATGCAGTGGTCCTCCTAGTGCATTAGAGAAAGTGAATTTCTGAAATGATACCTCTAAAGAATATAAAATCTGAAATTCTTATGTTGTCAAAGTCCTCCTCTTTGAAAACAGATGAAGTGAGTGCTTCTATTTATTTTCATGAGTGATAGTTTTAGAATTCATTTTTTTGGGGGAAAAAAACAAGAACTTGCCCAGCTTGGTCTTGATTTTGTCCCAAACTCCTAGGGCTAAAATTCCATTCACTTGAAATTGCAGCACCAGTACGTCACTAGCATCTAAGTGAAATCTGAGTTTCTTTTTGACCATTGGGAACAAGCATTTAACAACCTATAGGGGAACAATGCTTTTTGCAGGTCCTTAAAGCACATTTTTAATGGGTTGGCACATCTTTAAAAAGGGTGCACACTTGTCACCATACTTTTTCTATTAACCCTTAGACTTTGGAAATAGTCATTGACCAGATTATATATTAGCATGATAAACACTGTTGGCTGCTATGGACCAAATCTGTCACTTGTTAGCAAATATCACTGCACCAGCATTAAGGGCAAACTTTAAAATTTTCACATCTGTAAATATGTAAACCATCACTGTTTATTTTGCACTTTTAAGGTATCTTGTAAATAGTGTTTGACATAGACACAAGACTCAGATGGGTATCCTCTTTTGTAAAACGTGCATGTGGAGCCATGTGAGAAAAAGATGATCCTGCTGACTTATTTTCTTACTTTGTATAACTTATTTAGTGCTTCTATATGTCTTTTCTTTGGTCTCCCTCACTGTTGGATTTAGTCCTCCCCACCCCTATCCGCACTGCCTTAAAGTTTGCTTTGAAGGGGTTTCTTGTGCTGGTGGCTACATGGATAGAACCTTGCGTGGATGGTTTTGCTTTGTTTCAGTTTATGGAATAGACAAAACACAGATTGTAAAGAACTTGACTTTGGAAACTGTGGACCAGTAATTATTAAATTTAACATTTGCAGTTAAAGAAACATCTCCCAATATAAAAAAAAACGCCAAAAAAATATATTGCGTTTCCTACAGTACTTCGCCTCCAAATAAATCTTTATGAAACACTTCAATTGATCTGTCACTTTCTTGGACACAAGCTACTTGTATAGTAATTTATTAAAGGCGTTTTTTAGGTTCACTTAAAGATCTTCGCAACCTATTAAATGTAAGCAGTCTGTGTGTTTGTGGTGTGCATTTTAGTTTATGGCCACCAAGTACAACCCACAAAGCAAACAGCAGTCCTTATATTGGGTGGGTGGTGGGGGTGCATATCTAATGCTGCTGGGAAAACCTGGAAGATAGAAAATCTACTTCAGTTATTGAAGCATGCTTAATTGTAAAAATGTTGCACAAAAGGTGGTGTAGCTCTGATTCTCTTCCTCCTCTTGAATGCATGCAGGTGGAGTGAGGGGTTCACTGTGTGGCCTGGCTGAAGGACGAGATGTAGGTCTCTTAAAACTTTCCACGAGAGTACCAATGACCTGTATCAGTTGTCCGATTTGAATACTTCCACTATTAAAGTTTGGGATGTGCTGCCATTTCTTCCATATTTGGAAGTTTTTGGTTTTTTTAAGTTCTCAATTGTATTTATTCACATATGCTCAAATCATATGTGCTGCTGAGTGCTATTTTTTTGAAAAGTGGTTAGAGGAAATGCCACTAGCAAAAAGGTTGTATATGTTGCATTGAATGTAATAAATTAAGCAATAAATTTGTAGTCTTCTGTCATGTGCCTTTTTTTGTTATCTGTATAAACATAAAATGTAAAAGGACTGTAACAGCATATGGTTGCAGAAGGAAAATGTTGGTTAAGGTTAATTAAAGTTGAAAAAGTTGAACACCGAGTGGCACTTCTAATATGGAAATTAACCGGGCAAAGTTTAACTTTTTTTATTTTTTCCCAGAGCAAGATTAACCTTTGTTAATTTACAGTACCTTCAGAAAGTATTGACTCTTTCACTTTTTACTCATTTGGTTATGTGGCACCAATGTGTCAAATTAATTTAAATTCATTTTTTCACTCATCAAGCAACACTCTACCCCAGACTGATAAAACCAAAACAGGATTTTAGGACATTTTTCAAATTTATTAGCAACAAAAAACCTGAAATGCCCCATTGACACAAAAATGCAGACCATTTGCTCAGTGCTTTTTTGAAGCCCCTGTGGCACAGATGACAGCCTGGAGTCTTCTTGGGTCTAACGTGACCAGTTTTGCATACCTGGATTTGGGGATTTTCTGCTATTCTTCTCTGCAGATCCACTCAAACTGTGTCAGGTTGAACAAAGACTCTCAGTGGAAAGCTATTTTCAGGTCTCCCCAGAGGTGTTCCAAGTCTGGACTTTGGCTGAACCATTCAAGGATATTCCCAGAGTTGTCCCTAAGCCAATCCTATGCTATCTTTGCCTTGTGCTTTAGGGTCACATCGTCTTGTTGGAAAGTTAACCTTTCATTAAACTCTGTGGAATAGAGTGCCCTGGAGCAGGTTTTCATTTAAAATACATCTGCACTTTGCTCCATTCACCTTTCCCTGAACACTGACTATTCTCCCAGTCCTTGGCACTGAAAAAAAAAAACCCACAGCATGATTCTGCCACCACCATGCTTTACTGTTGGAATGGTATTTCACAGGTGATACACAATGCCTGGTTTCATCCAAACGTGACACTTGGAACTGAAGCCAAACAGTTCAATCTTGGTTTCATCAGACCATGGAATCTTATTTCTCATAGTCTGAGAGTCATTTGCAAACTCCAAGTGGTTTTTCATGTGTCTTCTGGACATTCTGCCATAACGCCCAGATTAGTGGAATGTTAAAGTTGGAGGTTGTCCTTCTGCAAGGTTTTCTCATCTCCACACAGGTCCTCTGGAGCTCAGTTAAATGGGTTTTTGGTCACCTCTCTTACCAAGACCCATCTACCTCATTTGCTCAGTCTGGCCAGGCAGGCAGCTCTACAAAGAATTGTGGTTGTTTCAAACTTGTTCCATTTAAGAATTATGGGGCCATTTTGCTCCTGAAAACCCTTCAATGCTGCAGAATTTTTGTTGCCTTCCCCATATCTGTGCCTTGACAGAACCTTGTCTCTAAGCTCTGAAGGCAATTCCTTCAACCTCATGGCTTGGTTTTTGCTATGAAATTGTCAACTGTGAGACTTTATAGTATATAGACGGGTGTGTCTCTTTCTTAATCATGTCCAATCATTTGAATTGACCATGAGTGGACTCTAAACAAAGTGCACAAACATGTTGATGATGATCAATAGAATGCAATGCACCTGAGTCAAATTTAAAGTGTCTTAAGTTTAAATACAAGTGTCAATATGATATTTCAGTTTTTTAATTTTAATAAAATTGCAATTGATCCTTAAATCAAATTTAAGCTCTCTTATTCATTATTTAGTGTTGTATGATGAAGGCAAAAACAAATTTAAACACTTTTAGCATACGTCTACAACATAACAGAATGTTTAAGTAATGAAGCAGCCTGAATACTTTCAGAAGGCACTGTGTAACCCACTGTACATCTTGAGTGCAAGTAATTGCTAATTTCAAGTCTCCATATTGGGGCAGCACAGTGGCGCAGTGGTAGCGCTGCAGCCTCTCAGTAAGGAGACCCGGGTTCGTTTCCCAGATCCTTCCTGCGTGGAGTTTGCATGTTCTCCCCATGTCTGCGTGGGTTTCCTCCGGGTGCTCCAGTTTCCTCCCAAAGTCCAAAGACATGCAGGTTAGGTGCATTGGCGATTCTAAATTGGCCCTAGTATGTGCTTGGTGTGTGGGGGTGTGTGCCCTGCGATGGGCTGGCGCCCTGCCAGGGGTTTGTTCCTGCCTTGCACCCTGTGCTGGCTGGGATTGGCTCCAGCAGACCCCCGTGACCCTGTGTTAGGATATAGCGGGTTGGAAAATGACTGACTGACTGAAGTCTCCATATTTGTAGAAGGACCCAAACTCCTAGTTGCATCTATCTTAGTGGAGGTTTGTTTTGAATGCCTCTGTTCCAGAGAGCGAAGAATAAAAGACTATCTTTGGGACTAACGGTATAATATTGTGTTAACCACTTGCCTTGTCACGTCTGCCACATAAGTTCACTACTGAAGTCCATCCCACCACTTTTTCTAAGCTTCTTTATGTATGGGTGTCTGATTCTGATTATAATATTCTGACTGGGGCCAGATAGTATAATCCACAGCTCCCCAAGATAGCTTTAAATTTCCTGATATGAATTTCAGACCTTTACTTCACTATACTTCTCTTAAAATGTGCACTAGTCCACATTTGTAGTTCAGAGCCCAAAGGGATATATCTATAATATTCATGGTTTACCTTTATAACAAACAAGGTTTGACTACATTTTGAGTAAATTACCCAAATACCATTTTCCCATCATGAGACTCTTCACAGTATTTTTCTTCTAGGGATTTGATTTTTCCTCTCAGATTGGAGTAACCACTTGAACTGACAGTTCTTTTGACCATTATTTTTCTTCCCTAGGACACAATAATTATATTTCTTTTTTCTTCATGATTTTTCACCTTACCATTCACATCAGTATGTTTTCTGATTTACAATTTAGATAGCTTCATAGCAGGTGTGACAGAGTCCAGCTAAAAAGGCAAAACACTTTAAAATCTTTGAAGTGGAAGAATGCTTAAGTAATCAAGGACTGTTTGCACAAAGCAGTCATCCCTGTGGCTGATCTCTTCTTCGGCCTGTTTACCCGTTTATATACACAGCGGCCCAAAACATTTTCCATTGCCCTTTGATTTTTACCAACACTATACCACCAGCTCATTAGTTATGACTTCTTCTGGATCTTTTTCCACACTAGAACCTCCACAATTTCCATATCACATGTTCTAACCTCCACTATCATCAATCCTTAAATACTGTATTGCATTATCCTGTGTCATCTCTGTCTTGAGGCCAAGGACCCATTTTTGTATCCTTATATCCTTCCATTGTATATGCTGCAGGACCTTACCCTTCATGTTGCTCTCTCTCACAGCCAACATATACTATATACTAAGTCTGCTTTTTTCTCAGTCTCAGGGGTCATTGAGGCTTATATACTGTAGGTATTTTTCTGAGAGGTAAATTATACATGTTTAGAAATTCCTGAAGTGGCACAGCAACACATCTACTGCACTTAATACTTGTACTTCTAATATTTATATTTTTTATTTCTTACTATATTGAGAAATTGTTCTGTTCTGTGTACTGTACTGTATTGTATTGTATTGACCCCCTTCTTTTGACACCCACTGCACGCCCAATCTACCTGGAAAGGGGTCTCTCTTTGAACTGCCTTTCCCAAGGTTTCTTCCATTTTTCCCTACTAGGTTTTTTTGGGAGTTTTTCCTTGTCTTCTTAGAGAGTCAAGGCTGGGGGGCTGTCAAGAGGCAGGGCCTGTTAAAGCCCATTGCGGCACTTCCTGTGTGATTTTGGGCTATACAAAAATAAACTGTATTGTATTATTGTATACTTAAGACATTGACTGAAACAAAAACCTTACAACTCCTGCTGCCCTTCTGGATTGTTTTTGATCATGCTTACAGCATCACGTAGATAGGTAGCCAGTCCATCACAACAGTTACTCACTCATTTAGAATCACAAGTTAATGTATATACATTTTGTTTAATATGAAGGACAAAACTTATATGACTACAAGAGAATGTGCAAACTCCTTTGCAGTGTAAGACAGAATTGTTAACTTCTGTGCCACTATTAGTTTCAAGTTAGGGCTAAAAGTCATTTTTTGTAATTCACCTGATATTGCCATTTTTTGTAATTAACAATGCTGTAACTTAATATAACATAACTTGCTTAATTCAATTCAGGATCACAAGTAATCATCTCAGGATGGTTCAGCAGCCCACTTACACACCCCCACCCATTCACACACAGGGCCAATTTAGAATTGCCAATTAATCCAACACACATATCTTTAGGAATATTTAAAGAAACTGGAATAGTCAGATATGGAAAGAATGTGCAAACTCTCAACAGACAGCAGTTTAGTGCAGAATTTACACCTGAAATGCTGAATCAGTGGGACAATAGCAATAACAATTGCACCACAGTAACTGTTACAGTGCAACACGCATAGCGTTAACAAAAGAGTTACAGTATAACATCAGCAAGACAGTACAAGGATATGAAAAGAGATAAAAAATGAAATGATATATTTTAAAGGAAGTTGACATTTAAAGTGTTCAGGATACTGGTCTCAAAGACACAAGTTCAGCTGTTCAGTTCTCTCAATAGTCGACTTAATTAGTCTAAATGTCCAGTTACTTAAGGCAGGAGATTTCCTCATCAGTGGTTGAGGGGGGCAATGTCCACATTATTATTAGCAACTTTATTAGTCTCTAATGAACACTGCTTCATGATCATGTGTGTACTGAAATTGTTTTAGCATGTGTAAGTTTTAGAGGCATAGGTTGGTAAATTACCCATCCACTCGCCATTTTCCATTGTCTACTACAAGATTTTTGGATGCATTGGAAGATAAGACGCAAACTCTCTTTGGGTGGGTTGCCAGTTGAACGAAGTTGTTTTAAGTGGAAAGCTCGTTTATGTGCCGTTCCTAACATAATAATCCCCAAGGAAAACACCTGAGAATCTATCTAAAAGAACAGACAATATATGAAAATAAAAATACCAGGAAGATGACATATTAAATACATTCATTTTCGAAGTTGCCACCTGTGACGTTTCGCCACTCGGCGTTTTGGATACTCGAGGTCGCTGCTAATTGGCTGCATGGTCCGCACAAAATCAGTTAACAATAAACTCTATTTTTCGTGAAAATAAAGAACAAGTTAACTGATTATGCGTGGGTTGCATAATTCCAGATATAATTCAACTACAAAATTGAATTTCTGGCCGATCGATTTATTTTTATTGCATATTATTAAAGGAGGTGAGAGGTCAGCGTTACGTCATAATTCAAGAACTCGGATTAATCAATAAGGACTTTTTCTGATGTTTTCAACAAAAGAATTCTTCTGAGTAGGAACTACGATTCTGATGGGCATTACGGCGACAGGGCCCTTTGTGAAACTCTATCCTTCCGCCGACTGTCTGACCTGCTATGCATGAAGGAGACTATTAGATCACACGAGAATGCGCGTGCGCAAATTTTACAATGCGCGAGGTAAATTTGTTTAGTACGCGTGCGCACAAGTTGGAGGCGGGTGCAAGTAGCACTTCCTGCTAAAAAGTGTTCCCTAACAACCAGTCAACTACGAGAAGAGTGAGCGTGATGGAGTTACGGCCAGGAGGGGGTTGAATTTGTTTGGGGGGTGGTCATCGGGAAAGCGTATTCCCTCATGGTGAGAGCTGCTTTAGTTTCATTTTACGTTCGTGTTCTTTTGATTTCTGTGCTGAAAGGATACAATCTTGAGGCCTATGTGTTTATGGCAGCAGTCATTGCGCTCATCTTTTGGCGGGTCGTGTTTACTATATGGGAATCCATGTACTAATGATAAATATTATGTTTATATTGTTGTGTGTGGTTATCTGTATTGGGATGTCAAAGTTGTAACAGTATAATTTGTATATTAACTTCTCCCAATAATGCTTAAAACTGTATACGTTTTTGTTGCTTCCGCGAAGCAAAGGAACAAAAGTTAGCATACCTTCAGCAACCGTCTTTTTCCTCTCTTTAGCGTAATGGTGTAACCACGTTGCGGTTTGTTTTTGCTGGTAGTGACTTTAAAAGATGTCAGGTAGTGGCATGTAAGCGATTCACTGTTGTCTCGTGTTCTGTCTAATTTCACCTTCTGCTGGACGCCCTTGAGGAGCTTTTTGTCATGTTTCAGTAAACTGATGACCAGTAGAATCTGGTTGCTCCAATCAGGCCTTTTAAGTTGTCTTACGCGTTTAACTCGATTGTAGGAGGCGGGTCAAGTGTCCCTTATTCTAAAGTTTTGAAACAAATAAACCCTGCGGTAACAGCTAAGCTGCTCATTAACACGCTTTTTTCGAATAACGTGCGTATTGTTTATACAATAGGTTTTCTTTTTTCATTAACCCATTACCTTTTTTGTTTTATACGAAGTCCTATCTTATGATAAAATCCTTTGTTATTATTCGGTAACCCTTACATGTACAAGGACAGTATTTGCAGTACTCAGTGACTGATTAAAGTATAGAAGATGGAAAAAGAATCGAGAGTATCGATGGGTTATCCTTTTCATCGGTGAGGTTTTATTGAAGCCATTAAAATGAATGAGAGGTGCTGTAGTGTAGTGAAACAGCCAGCCTCAGAAGATGTCAGTTTTGTCTGCTGTACGATACCTCTTGCTTAGACAGGTGTAAGATTTCAGTACATGGCAGAACGCTATTAAAGGTGAGGAGCGATAAGAAGGCATTGGGTTGGTGCACTCTCAATGCACTTTTGCTAACCTAACAGTGTATCTTTACTGTATTTATCGTTTAGATTGTGACTAACGACATTTGTTTGCGTTTTGTTAGTAGTTTTTGTTCCTGTAAGACAGTTAAAAACAGTGTAGTAATCCAAATGATAGGTAGTGAAGACTCGAGAGAAAGTTTGCCTCTGAGATAATCAGATAAGTAGAGTCGGATATTGTTCTTTAGCGTGATGACAGCTAGCTTTTGAAAATTGCAAAGTTTTAAGCCATTGTCAAATAGATTTTTAAAAAGGCCTTGTATGAATTTATTATTAGTTCACAGTATGTAAAAAGTGAAATTTAGGGAGAAATCTTTGAGTAAACCTAAAAGGAAAACTTGCTTTTGGATTTTCAGCTAGCTTGATGAGCTAAAGGGTATGTTCTTTGTAAATTGTATAACCCATTTTGTAGGTGGTAAATTATCCACCAATATAATACTTGTAGAATGAATCCAATCTACTGCTGTGTTGACAAGAATAGAGCATCATGGCATTGTTGTTCAGGTTAATGTATGAGCACACATTAAAGATGGAATTTCTGTAATGACAAACCACACAATTTTATCCAGTGCTGCACGCAGGACCTTGGATATTTAAAGGATAAGTTTTGCATTTTTCAAGTCAAAGCTGTTTCTTCACAATCCAGTTATGTTTTAATTTACCACTTGAAATTTTGCTCTAAAGTGAAACGTTTCTTATGAATTTTAAAAAGACCTTGTCTGTTCTTGCATTTGGCAATGGGGCTTTAGGCAATAGTGAAAACCTTAAAACCTATCAATTATGTATATATTTTTATTGAGTTATTGATCTGTGTCTTGGGATTATACATATTTTGCCATAACACCATATCTGTGTTTTAAGGAGGTAAAAAGCTAAAGGTAAGCCATTGTTGTGAGATTCAGCCATTTTAAAAAGAAACTGAACTTTATTACCCTGTTTGTGTTACTCCATGGCAATACAGTACCCTTCACGGCCAGAGGGGAGTTAATTCACCTCAGAAAATTGTCACCAAGCACCCATTATTGGCACTGAATGTTAATGCTGAGATGTGATTTGCTGTCTTAGTTCTGTAGACATCTAGACCATAACATCTGAAAAAAGTCACATGATCGCTTATATTCTTTCACTATGTGGAATCTCTTTTCTTTACTTCACAAAGATACTGTGTGCCTCCACTGAATTGGTAAAGCATGCTTCAGTGAGAGAGAATATTAAGCAGGCACATAGCTAGGGCTTGAAGTGGGGTAACTTTCTGTTTTAGCTGAGGAGTAGCATATGTAAATGGTTGTGGCACCTCATGCTTTCACAGCAAAAACTCTTTCCCCACCAACCAGCTCCCACTCCCCTGCCCAGTTTTTGGTATACTTCTGACAATGCGTTCAAGTGATAAGGGCTTAACATACAGTATGTTACAGTCATCTGTCCCACTTTTTCAGGGTAGAGTCTCCATGCATTTAGCAATGCCATTTCACCTAAGTTTTATCAGGCTGAAGATTAGTAGCAAGAAAGCAACTAATCATGCTTGCTTTTAAAAATAATTGATACAGCAATTTGTTTGTAGTGCTTCAATCTGTTGTATTGCACACTGTCTGTTTTTTTTTTTTTTTTTTTTTTTTTTTTTTCCCTTCCAGCATGTGTGCTCGGGACACGTCACAGAAATGGTGGCTTGGCTCTTTAAAATATATACATCGAAGTACAATGCAGTGTAATCACTTAAGATATATTCTTGCAAATACAAAGTACAATGACACTCATATGTGCTCTTTTCATTATAATGCCTCGTGGACTTGGATTTGGTTTTTTGGGCCATGGAAAATAACTGTACAGAGGTAAGTTGGGGGCGAGGGGTACTTGGCAAGCAAGAAACTTATCCTTACCTCAAAAAATAGTAGTAAGAATCTACAATAAAATTATTTCTAGTTTTCTTTCTTCACAAGTTTTTCTCATAAATGTGGAAGACGTGTTTTTTTTTTGTTTTTTTTTTTAAACTGAAACATTTGCCACTTCAGAGTGGACATATTTGAAAAGTTTTATGACTTTTTCAATCACCTATGGACCCATGTACCCTAAAGCCCCATTGTAAACTGCAAGCACGGACAAGGTATTTTTAAAAAGAGTTCTAAAAGTAAGCATTTTTAAAATCAATTTCAAGTAGCAAATTAATATTTACCATTATTGTGAACAAATAACTTTGGTTTGAAAAATAATGAACTTGTCCTTTAAGCTGAAAATATTATAATGCCAGTTGTTGGTTCACGTCTACTTTTAGGTTACTGTTTTATCAGATGCCTGCATTTGAGTTCTGCCAAGACTTTGAGTGATGTGACCTGTTCAAATTTCCCTGTGTCATTGTTCACAAAAATGTATCATTTTCTGTTTGTTTAGTGTCGGAATAGCTGGTTAATCAAATCTATTATTAGTACATTTTCCCTGATATGCACTGTAGCTTTAGGTTATAACTTTTTGTTTAGATAACTGAAATCACTATTTGCTCACATCATGAGTAGAGGTTTCTTGTTGTCAATAAGATCTGACTGGGTAAATGCATTTTAAGTAACCCCTTTTCACACATTCTCACCATCACAGAAGATCTCTGGTAAATTCCCAGTTTGAGAACAGATGTGGCCAGGGAAAGCGTACCTGGTATTTGTATTTCCCTATCCTGCTTTATCAGTTTCAGAGTAGTGAGTAGTTGGTGTCTCTTTCCTAGCTCTTCGCATATAAGGCAGCAATTGATCCTAGATTGAATGCTGTTCCTTCATTGTGCACCCACTTGTATACATCCACCTTGCCTCAATTTAGAATTACCAAACACTGTCAAAATTCTTTGTTTCGTTAGGATATTCAAGTACAAAACTATCACACTTTACAGTACTATAGTATTAAACAGATTTATCAGTTCCAGCATTGACACTTTCTTCATTGGTCCTGACTAGTTTATTTTTTTCACTTTATTACCTGTGATACATTGGATCTATTATTCTGGTTAGTCTAAAAATTGATTAGCCATTCATTGTTTTGTCCCATTTTTGGAGAGCATCCCTATGTCATTGTTACTATCAATGGATCACAAAATAAGCTTATATTAAAGGGTATAAAATATTTCCCCCAAAGTAATATTTAATTATGGTCCATTTAACACGGAGCACACCACCAGCCCTCTTAAAGGATGCACCCTCCACCTGCTGGAGGTAGTAGTGAAGCAGTGAATAAAAACAAAACTGAGTGCCTTTATGAACAATGTTGCAAACCTCTGTCTGATACATTAGCATTGAATACTCTCACCCAGCAAATGATTCTGCAGAAGTGTGTCTAGATGTGCTACTGGGATTCTTTTATACCAACAGCAATATGTGTGGTTATTGTAATACTTCACTGTGTCTGCTCTTTTTATCTTTAGCTGAAGTTGTCCCTTCTCTTTAGTATTTCTGGTGTGCATTTGAGGCTGGGCATTATAGCAAACATCATTATTTATTTGCTGAGATTATGTTAAAAGTTAAAATATTCTCTTAAGTAGATAACTCACTCTCATTGTAAGGAAATGCTTTGAGAGACTGGTGGTGGGATACACGAAATAGAATATTTTGAATAGTTTGGTCCATCTTAGGTTTCCATATGATTGTAACTGGTCCACAGAAGATGTCATATGTCTTGCACTTTATACCATCCTGGCACACCTGGATGAGCAAAACTGCAATGTTGGGTAACTGCTGTACCAACAGAGATGATAAGCAAGGATATAGATGTGGAACTTCGCATCAGTCTATGCAGCTGAATTTTGGACAGCCCAACTGGCAGGCCTTGTATGTATGAATTGGCACCATACCTATCCACCCTTGTTCCTAGTACAGACACTCTACAAGCTAGAGAGTTGAGTTTTCTGTGGTATCTTTTGTTCACCTGTGCATGGGTAAACAGTACTCCGTCTCCATCAGTGAATTTACCAATGATGTCATTATCGGGTGCCTGATTGCCTGATTGGGTTAGAAACTTGTGTGGTTTTTTTTTTTTTTTGGGCTAATAATCTAACATGATCTGAGGTGGACACAATAAATCTGTTATAGTCAAGAACAAAACATTTTTGTAAAAAAATAGTTTGTATTTGTCAGGACATTACTACATTAAGAAATAGTACAGAGCAAAATATTAAAAGCTAATCTTAATAAGCATTAGGCAATGAACCTGGTGTATTGGACCCTACTTGATACTTTGCAAAGTTCACAAATTGAGTACGGCAGAAGGAACGAGTGGACAAGGAATGATATATGGGACTAAACTAAATGGAGTCTTCCTTTTTCCCCATTACAGCAGCAGCAAAAAATATACAGGTGTTTTGGCTGCGTATATGTGTCTCAAATCAATAGAAAACTAATACATAGAATACTTTAGCTATCAAGATTTCACATGCAATTAAATAAGCATAGCTGACTTAAAGGGCTCTTTAAAATTGTGATGTTATAACGCTAATGTAGCAGAAGAAGGAAAATAAGTATAGCAGTTATTTTCTACTGTTCATAATGAGAAAGGAAACTCGCTTTTATTTATTGTGAGATCTAGAAGATCATTAAAATGCTGTTTTTGGAATAACTTATAAAATATTCATATATTAATGTTAGACATAATAAAGCACTCTTTTAATGGCTTTCAGTACCAGTTTACAGCTCTGTGTTAAGTAACCTAAAGAATCCTCTAACTTTAAGTATCTCCTTTAGTTTTCAGAGTTCTCTTGTTGATATAACTGAATTTACTGTACATATCACTAGGAGCAAATTTTTGATAGTTAGGATTGGGAGAATATCACTTACAAAGAATTAAGTGTTTGTTGCCTGTGCAGCATTAAATGATTGTGAACAATTAAGCCATTGGTCAAATGTGGTAATAGTGTCCCTTGGAAATAAACATTCAGATGACATACATGGAATGCTCAGGCTTTCTAACTCCTTGTTCTAAGCGTGTCAAACATAAATCAATGATTGTTAAACATGTAGTTTTCATTTAGCCATGGTACTTCCTATAATGTCTAGCTTCCTAGGCTCTTGTGCCTTTCTGAAATGTGCTTGTTTTATTATTTAAAAATGTCTTTCAAGTTGCCTCTTCACATTATATAAACCATTTTTGTTATAGAATAGGACATATTGGCACATTAAGGAGATAGTCGAATCAAATACACAGGCTTCATTCCACATTCCCACCATTGACTGCAGTTTTGAGTACAGGAGCAGAACAAGATTTATGGGAGAAGGAGAGCTGGTGACCACAATATTTTGTGTACTGTCATGAAAACGTGCAACCAGTTTGTCTACAAGACCTTCTGTCACCACAGTAATCACTAGCTTTTCATTTTGGTTACATTTTTACATAAGGAAAATTTTACATTTCTAGTATCGCCTATATCACCTGCCAGTGTATCGGCATATTTTGTGATATTACTCTGTTGTCTGCATAGTTTGTTGATCAATTGTAAGTGCAAGCTTATTGACTGTGATTAGCTGAGTTTTGTGTTCTTGCATTTTCTCAGTAAAATGTTTTCTTTTAAGCTATTGGCAGCACTTTAGATAGAATGTGGTACCTTTGACCAAGATAATTGGTGAGCTGGCTAAAACCTTTGCCATTAAGCACATTGTTTGCTAATTTGTCACGTTCATTCTTTGTGCAAAACCAGTATGATATGGTTTTACCACGGGTCATGGTTTTTCTCACCATTATGTTCACAATGTGTTGAAATTGAAATGCATTAAGTTTGGGTCATTTTTGCCAAGTGGCTTTATTCTGCTTTTACATGTAAATTAGTATTCACCTTAAATAGAGCCTTTGTGTTTCTAATGAAATTAATGTGTTTCAATCAAAGTAAGTCTATATCATGCATTGCATTGCATTGCAGCAAGGCAGTTAAACTTCACAATTCAAATTTAATTGTATAATCAGTACGTTTAGTTTAATTCACATAAGTTAATCAAAATGTTGACATCCCTAGTCTAAAAATATAGTGACATATGTTTGCAAAGCTGGTCTTTGTCTATTGTACTGCTTCGTCGATGCTAAAATTTTGCCTACGACATCGATATCATCTTTCAGACCTCAGTAGCAGTACCAGAACAGTACAGAAGCAAATAAGGTACAACTCCCAAAACCTATAGTCCCGCATCAGACTCTCTGCTCTGCTCCAAAATCCTGGGTCAACCTGTCATGCCACACTCTGCAAATCAAAATAAGGAACGGAAAATTGGCACTCCTTCGACTCTACAGTGCATTTAGTTTAATATAGATAGATAGATAGATAGATAGATAGATACTTTATTAATCCCAGTGGGAAATTCACATTTATATATATATATATATATATATATATATATATATATATATATATATATATACTGTATATGTTAGCTTTTTTTGGTACCCTATGGTGAATCAAGCTAGATGTAAAACATATTTTTCATGAAAGATCGTGGGATGACTGAGTGCTAATATTCTGAAAATGAAATTTTTAATTTACATAGATATTTTATTATCTTAAATTAAGAAAAACTGTTGCATTATTTTCTTATTAGAAACTAAAAGTTCTTGTGAAATTGTTTACAATATTACAAAAAATGTTTATTAGTATCAGTTTATACGTGTATGTTTAAATATTTTTAACTGGTTATATTATACTTGACTTTAACGGAATAGAACTGGGTCTAAATATATATATTTATATATAAATATATTTATTTTATTTATATTAGTGGATAAGTAGCAAAAAAAGAGACTGTTTTGAGGGCAGCATTTTACAGCACCTTTTCTAATGCCATGGCAGTTTCTGCTCAGAGGCTAACATTCAGCAATGGAAAAAAAGGCAGTTTCCAAGTTCATGTAGACAAACACTCTGCACACTCTATGCTTTTGCTTATAGATGATCTATATCCATGTATTATAGTATGTGTACACATTATATGCTTCTGTGTTTCAGTGATTTGTGTATATTTTTGCATGTCATTTTGTTTTTTGAGTTAATTGTATTCGTAAACATTGAGCAATAAATATAGAATTATAAAGTGTTTTGCAGGAATAAAGTGATTTTTTTTTTTTTCTGGATTGATCAGATCATCATGACAGAGTTTACAGTATTTGATAATATAGAGTGCTTTGTTAGTTTATTATAGTAAGAGACCTGTGTAATGCAGGATGTCTTAAATAGCTTCCTTTTTGTGCATGGTTAGAATGTTATAAATAATGGGTGTCTTAGGAATACAAGAAACTGTATTTCTGTTGTTACACGCAAATCCATAGTTGAAAATTATGGATTAGTTGTTTTTAATATCAGTTGATTAAAAACATTCTAGTACATTCTTAATTTGTCAGCAACTGTACTTTTCACCTTTTTAGTGAACTCACTAATACAATTATTTGAACTCCTTGATCTTGAATTTCCCATCCATTTAAGTAGTATAAAGTTTAGTTTCAATTTTTGTTGTTCAGGATTTGATTGTGTTTCCCAAACACACCCTTATCCCAACTGTTAAAAGCAAGTATTAATTGCTTTTACATAAATAGAATTTTTTTTGTCCCTGGGGGGAATTTGGCTTTTTACAGAAGCTCATTAAATAAATATGTATACACACTCATGAACACTATGGTCTGAGTCTGAGTACAAGAATGACTAAACAGGAAGAAAATTAAAAAGAAATAAACTTTGGACTTGGCAGTTCCAGTCACACTGAGACATTATAAAGGCATAATGCTGTTGGTGTAAAGTAGCCCCTGTAACGGTTCTTGGTACACTTCTGTTGAAATTGTTGACTAAAATTAAAGAGAATGGCAGCATTGTTCATAATGGCACTCAGTTTTAATTCTTTCCATTGCTACTACTACCTCTAGGGGGCTCTGAAGTGTTTCATGTAACCATGCCTGCAATTTTAGGTTTAGGTTAGGTTTAGGGTTATTTGTCATATATAGGTTAACACAGGGTCAACATACAATGAAATGTGTATGACAAGAAAAACAAGTCACTCAGCCTAGATCCAATAAAGCTAAAAAAAAAATGATTAAAAAAAAAAAAAATTACAAGATAAAAATAGACAAGCCATATAAAATAAAATGTGTACGTTTTAAAAGAAGTTATAGAGCAATATGAGTTGAATGAGCAGCAAGTACAAATGAGTTATTGCACAGATAATGTTTTAATTAGTTTGTTGATTTTGGGGGCTTTTCTTGAAGTGATGTTAAAAGCCTAACATGCAGCTGCATAAAAAATTGCTGTGGCCATCACAGAGTTGTAGAATATGTGAGGATGTAATTACACACATTAAAGGAACACAGTCCACAGGAAAAAAAAAGTTTGTTCTGCCCTTACTTATATAGGTTCTCTGTGTTAAGAGACCAGTCCAACCTGTCATTGATGTGAACCCCCAAGTACTTGTAGTTGTGCACCATCTTTGCATCCACTCCCTGAATAGTAACCGAACATAGACACTGGTTGGTATGGCAGAAGTTATTATCCAGTTTCCTGGTTTTGGTGATGTTAAGATGCAGAGAATTCTTTCTGCACCAAGAAACAATGTTTTCCATCTGACTCCTATACTCTGCCCCATCCCCCTTATGGATACATCCTATAAATGCAGAATCATCTGAGAATTTCTGCAAGTGACCTCATGTGGCATTAAAATTATACTCTAAGGCACTGCAGTGTTGCTCACATCCAAATCAGGGACATGGTCCTTGAGCTTCACAAACTGTGATTTGCTAGACAGATACTCCATTATCCAGAATACCATAGGTTTATTAATTTGCATATGTCTGAGCTTATGCCTTAACAGGTCTGGCGGGATGGTTTTTAAGCTATTGGAGAAATCAAGAAGCATAACTTTCCCCTTGCTGCATCTTTGTTCAGGTGAACATAAGCTTTGTGGAGTAGATAAATGTATCCTCCGCTATAATCTTTTTCTAAGAGGCAAACTTCAGTGGGTCCAGTTGGTCTACCACAAGAGAATGTATAGTCCCTGAATTGACCATTTTATTGGTCTTCATGAAGTGAGGCATAAGTGTCACTGGTCTGTAGTCACTAGGTGTAGAGGTGCCTGCCTTCTTTGGAACAACGACAATAAAGAATGTTTTCCACAATATCAGAACTTTTTGGAGCCTTAAGAACAGACTGAATAGGTGACAGAGGATACCATAAAGTTGGTCAGCACAGGCTTTAAGAAGCTGAGGACTGACTCCATCTGGTCCAACGGTTTTTCTGGTGTGTAGCTTCCTCAGTTGGCTCCTCCCTTGGCTTTCACTTATGGACAGCCCATTGTGATGATCAGAGGTGGATTCATCATTTGTCATTCCAGTTGAAGTGGTAGGAGTTGTTGATGTAGTAGGGATGGTGTGGGGGAAACAATCATTGGAAGAATGTGACAGTGAAAAGAAAAATCTATTAAAACATTTTAAAATAATAAAAACAAAAGTAACCCTATGTTTTGAAAACAGCATCTTTTTAAAGTGAATCGATTAGGAACACCATGTGTATTGATATACTGTACTAGTGTTATCGTCTACATTTGCAAAATACTTTGTTACTTCACAAAAAGAAAGTGCTGCTTTTTAGCATTCCATGTAAAAGTTGAATTTTCTCTCCCGTGATATTGTAGTAAATTGAGATTAAATAAAAATCATAAAGTTTGTTACCCTCTTGAATACACTTCAGATGAATATGTTTCACTAAGTTTGTAAGCATTGTTGTTTTACAGGGTTTATTTAGTCCCTTTGTTTTTGGAGAATAATTGGCTGACTATAGCACGAAGATCAAAGAAGATTCTCATCAAGTGATGGATGATCCCCAAGAATTAACAGAGCTGCCTGTAAGTGCTGTACAATTAAAATCCATTAGTAAAACTCCTTATTTAATTTTACACCGTGTCTCTAGTTCCACTAGAGGAGTGTGATCTTTATTTTTAATAAATAGTATTGCAAGTATTGTTCCTAAGCAATCAATGTTGCTGTCTTAAAGTGGTATGTGATAAGACAAATTATTATACTCGTGTATCTAGAGACTATCATTTGGTTGTTTGACTTCAACCATTTATTCATTCATTTAAAAATGTATGTCTTAAGCATATTTTGGATAAGATATTTTTTACTGAATAAATATCAGAACAGTATTTTGTATAGTTTATGCTACACTTTCCAAGTTCATTTTTATTGCTCGACTTTATTGGGCAAGAAACGTTTAAACAGAGTAATGGCATTAGTTTAAGTGAAATTTCCATTACATGCATATCTTTTCATATTTTTAATTACTCGTAAATACGTTTTCTGTACAACAGCAAGCAGATCTGTTAGCTATATAATTTCTTACTTCATCAAACATTCTGAATATGTTTTCAGAAGTGTGTTGTAGGAATGAATTGAATGTATTCATTAATTTTAATAAGGATGATTATATCACTGCAAATGTAAAAAATCTTTTTAAAAAAAAAAAAAGAAAAGTGCTATGTGATTTTTATTTTAGTTATAGAGACTTAAAGCCGCTTGTAGCATCTCTGATTTTTTTCACTTTCCCACTGTGGATTAAGCCTGTGGCTGTAGACTGAAACATAAACTCATTAAGATTTTTTTGACTCATCATATTCTGCCCACCCTCTATTCAGCCTTCTTTCATTTAATGTGAAATTTCCAGTTTAGTGACTCAGATTAATCAAGACAAGGGGCCTCATGTATAATGCCGTGCGTAGAACTCGCACTATGACATGGCGTAAGCACAAAAGCGGGAATGTGCGTACGCACAGAAAAATCCAGATGCAGGAATCTGTGCGTACGCAAACTTCCACGTTCTTCCTCTACTTAAATCCTGATCAGCGTGAAAAGTAACGCACGTGCACGCGCCTGCTGTCCCGCCCCAACTCCTCTCAGGATTACACCTCTTTGAATATGGAAATCAATATAAATAGCCCTTAAGCTCAGCCTTCTGTGAAAAGACAATGGGGAAGAACACGGGGGAAAATATAAGAATTTCAGCGAATACAAAGTGGAGGCTTGGAAAAACATACTATTTGTTGGTTTAAACAGTGGTATAAACAAGAAAAGGAAGTTGATCGAGTGGCATAGCGTGTCGGAGAAACTCGAAAGCTGAAGTTCACAAAGTCGCACAATGCCCAAAATAAAAAAGAAGTTGTCGGATATTAAATTCGCCGTGAAAAGCCGAGTCGTAGCCCACCGTCTGAGTTTCATATGAAAGCTTATTCGGGTACAGAGAAAAAAAAAAATAGGCACACAGTGGGGGAAAAAGCACGAAATGTCAGCTTTAATCTCGAAATTTCCACTTTAATCACGTAGTTTATTTTGTCATTAAAGTAGAACATCATAAACTTCTTAATCATTTAATTTACTAGTTTCTTAACATCTTAACAACTAAAGAAACTGAACAACTTATTTATAAGTCTAGACAGCATTACTATGAACACGGAGAAAAAGCTAATAAGCCTTTAGCTCAACAAATTCATAAACAAGAAGTTCACAATGCAATACCAGTAATCACCAACAAGAATGGAGAAGAAATCATCGACCATAATAAATGCACACATTTAGAGATTACTATAAGTCTTTATATTCCACTGAGCCCAAAGAAGACAACACGCAATCTAATGCATTTCTGGATAATTCACAAATACCACAAATAGATGCTTTAAGTGCTGAGGAACTGGATAAACCTCTAACGCTAACAGAATTACTAGACGCTATAAAGTCACTACAAAGCGGGAAATCATCAGGCCCTGATGGTTACCCCGTAGAGTTTTATAAGAAATTCTCCACTCAGCTAGCTCCACTCTTATTGGCAACATTTACAGAAGCTGAATAGTGATGTTAAGATACTCTCAAAAATCCTAGCTAGAAGGATGGAGAAAGTGCTGCCCTCGGTAATATCACAAGATCAAACTGGATTTATTAAAGGCCGACATCTATCTTCAAATCTCCGACGCTTGTTTAATGTTATATATTCACCAGCAAAATCAAACACCCCAGAGATATTACTATCATTAGACGCAGAAAAGGCATTTGACATGATCGAATGGAATTACCTTTTCACTGCATTGGAGAAATTTGGGTTTGGCCCGAATATTTGTGCTTGGATCAAACTACTGTATACCAGTCCAGAAGCTTCAGTTTGTATTAATAACATTTGCTCAGACTACTTTAAACTAGAACGTGGTACCAGACAAGGATGTCCCTTGTCGCCACTGTTGTTTGCAATCGCTATTGAACCACTGGCGGTTCACTGCCGAAATTCTTATCAGATAAAGGGGATTGTCAGAGAAGGACTGGAACAGAAAATTTCTCTATATGCAGATGATATGGTCTTATATATATCGGACCCAGAAAACACTGTCCCTGCTGTTAAAACAGCAGGGACAGAATTTCAAAAGATATCTGGTCTTAGAATTAATCTGAATAAAAGTATACTCTTTCCAGTGAACTCACAAGCATATAATATTAAATTAGACACCCTACCTTTTACCATAGCAGATCAGTTTAAATACCTAGGGGTAAATATCACAAGTAAACATAAAGCTCTTTATCAACAAAATTTTGGCGTCTGTATGGAAAAAATTAAGCAAGACTTGCATAGATGGTCAACCCTTCATCTCACTCTAGCCGGAAGAATTAACATTGTTAAGATGAATATCCTTCCTAAACTTCTCTTTTTATTTCAAAACATTTCAATATATATCAATAAATCGTTTTTTAAACAGTTAGATTCAATAATAACCTCATTCATTTGGAACTCAAAACACCCACGTATCCGAAGAGCGACCCTACAAAGACCTCAGGCAGAAGGTGGCATGGCTTTACCTAATTTTCAGTTTTATTACTGGGCAGCAAACATACTAGCCATAAAAACCTGGACACAAATAAATGCACATACACAGGCTTGGTCTGCAATAGAAGTAAAATCCTGTAGTACTTCTTTATATTCCCTGTTCTGCTCTCCAATAAATGAAAGTTATCGCAAATATACTAATAACCCAATTGTGCTTTACTCACTCAGAATATGGAACCAAATTAGGAAGCATTTTAAGATGGAAAATCTTTTATCAGTGGCACCTCTGCAAGAGAACCACCTCTTTCAACCTTCGCAAGTATATCCAGTTTTTAATACCTGGAAACGTTTTGGGATTAAAATGCTCAGAGATCTTTATATAGTCAACATATTTACATCTTTTGAACAATTACGTTCAAAATTTAACCTCCCAGCTACACATTTCTTTTACTATCTTCAAATTAGAAATTTTGTTAAACAGAAATTGCCCGATTTCCCCCACCTTACACCCTCCACAATGCTGGAAAAAATACTGCTCAATTCCGAGGAAACAAACACTATTTCCGCAATATATAAAATCTAATTAGAGTCCTTGCCTTTCAAAGATCCAAGAGGACATTGGGAAGAAGATCTCTTAATCAATATATCAGAAAAGGAGTGGAAGGTAGCAAAGCAGAGAATTCACTCGAGTTCTATATGCGCAAAGCATAGAATTATTCAACTAAAAATTATATATCGAGCCCATCTGTCTCGCTTAAAACTGTCCAAAATGTTTCCAGGTCAGGATCCAACCTGCGAGCGCTGCAACCAAGCTCCTGCCTCACTGGGTCACATGTTCTGGGCCTGCACCAAGCTAACATCATTTTGGACAAAAATTTTTAAGTGCCTCTCAGACAGCCTTAGTATCACAATCCCTCCTAACCCACTAACAGCTGTGTTTGGTGTCCTTCCAGATGGACTGGAATTGGAGAAGGACAAGCAAACGGTGATTGCATTCACTACACTCTTGGCACGCAGACTTATTTTGTTAAATTGGAAGAATCCTAATTCTCCTCTTATAAGTCAGTGGGAAACTGATGTTTTATATTATTTGAAATTGGAAAAAATCTAATTTTCAGTTAGAGGATCTGTACAAAATTTTTTCAAAACATGGCAGGATTTAATCAATATTATTTTAGAATAAGAGAAATAACTATTACTGCATTTAACTCCCTTCTCCATCTCTTATTTATATAGATATTTACTTCTCCCCTTCTTTTGTCTAATGTTGCCTTATTAAAAAGCTTAAAGCAATTTTCCTTTAGCTAAGCTCTCCTTCTCAGGGGTGGGGTTTGATTTGTTTTCAAATTTGTTGGGTTATAAATTGATCTGTTTGTATGGAATGATTACAATGAAAATTAATAAAATAAAAATATATAAAAAAAAAAATTTACTAGTTTCTCAAATCCCATCGTAACTCTATGTGCTTTATGTGTGTGAATCACTACGTGCTTACAGTAGCAGCTGAAAGAAGTAAAAGAAGGCGCAGTGACAGTAACAACACTAAAGCAGTTATGGTATTTGGAATAGTTTGACCGTTCTGTGGACCATTATATTGTTACTGGTTAATTACAATCAGATGCATTAAACTAATAAACAATATGCACTTAATTTCAGTGTATTTATAAAGCCGCATCAGGGATGTGGATCTGAAAAAGAAAGAGTAACCACACAAGAACAGTAGCACTGCTCTGACGCTGTGTGCCGCCAGTCTGCAAAACCAAGCGGAGAACTTGCGTACGCCAGGGTATGAGGTACCGTGGAAATGTGCGTGGCTTTACGCCAAGTTTAGGTTTTATACATCACGATTTGAACGTGGAAACGTTCTTACGCAACATTTCTGTGCGTACGCACCGTTTATACATGAGGCTCCAGGACTCTCGAAGTGCTTGAATATCTTGACCTTCAGGGTTATCTATACATGTTTTGTGCTTAGGCAGAATGTTATATTTATGTATTTTTTAAGCCACAACTTCATTATAACGGACTCTATTTTAGAAAGTGTTTACTATAGTTTACAGTATATTTTCATAATTATTCTTCCATATATACAAAATTGACTCCTTTCTTTTTCCTGTCATGCACCAGGCAAAGAAGGCTCGTCATGAGTTACAAGGCACTAGAGAGCATGAATTGAGGTTTGTAATTTTTTTTGTATTACCTTTGGCAGAAAAGTAGAGAATATTATGTTTTGCATTTTGTAATGTTGTCCCTGGATTTCTAAGAATATTGTTTTGTTGCCTTCACTAGTAGGACAGATGGAAAGCTTAATGGCAATAGCCAGGTGAGTGGAGGAGAGCCCACCTTGCTAAAGCCTGATTCTGCCAGCTTTTCCATTGCCAACATTGCCCTCTCTGGTGCAGGTGAGTATTTTTTTTCATTTTAGCTTTCATAGAAGTGCTTTAGAAGAGCAGTTCACAATCTTAGTTGTAAATTGGCATAGTGTGGTTAAATCTGTTTTTTTTTTTTTTTCTTCCCCTGTTCAGGTTTAAAATTACACATTTATCACAATTGTTGGTATTCAGAATATTTAATGCACAGAACTGTATCCTCTATCTTTGTGTTTATTATGAAGCTGTCTGTCATATTATGAAGTTTGTTAAAATTTCCCCTCCTTATAATAGAGAAACAAATAGCAATTTATTCCATATCTGCCTCCATTCATTTAAACATTTGTCTGTCTGATACAAAAAGTAATTCCAATTATGTGTGTTTAAATATCACTATAGACATTTAACTTTTTTATAGTTATTTTTTGAATTGTTACAAACATATAAATGATAAGAAATGAAAAGAAAACCTGTTTGATGAACTAAATGTTTTTCCTGTAAAGTGGTGCTCACTATGTGCTATGCGTATAAACTAGTATTAAAAAGTTAAAAGGTAACATTAAGGTTCTTATTTCAAGCACCAGTCAATTCTGATTGCTGTTTTACAACTGAATGGTGATGCATGCCTTTGTAAATTTTTTTTTTTTGGGGGGAAAATATGTTTATTACACCAAGCAGTTTGTTAGCATGGTTTTGATTATTTTTCACTTCTGTTAACAATGTTTCTCTTATTCCATGAAACTGTCCCTTTGTCTATTTATGATGCTTTGCATTTTTTCTGAGGACTGGTAAAGAGCTAGTTAATTTGCGCATTTTAAGATACCTGTGATAGAAAAATGTATAATTTTGTCTTTAATCTAGTAGCACCAGTTTGTGATAAATTAGATCAGTTATGGCACATATGTTTAATACCAGTAAAATCGTCTTTAACTTGTATGACAACTGGTTTAGGTGTTTTTTTTCCCGTATGTGTGTTCTTCTTTTTTCACTGCTTGCAAGAGTGCATCATCTCTATATAATTGTGTTATAAATGTTCTGAAAAGTACTCTCTTAAATATGTAAAAAATAAAAAATGTAAATATTTTAAAATACATGTGAGAATGTAATACTTAATGTCTTCATTACATATTTGATTACATTTGTGAATGCATTAAATAATGTTAGTGACTCTTCCTCCTTATTTTGTTTTAGTTAAAGCAGAAGACACTGCTTCAGGAAATGATTCTGCCGCACCTGCAGTGAGTGACCCAGCAGGTACTTACACACAGGCTGGTAAGTTAATAAAAATGTATGATCAGTATGGATAGCATTTAGTGCTTTCAGTGGAAGGTTGCATCTTGTAGTCTTAAAATGCTAAGTTGTATTACTTGAAAAAAAGGTATGTCTTAATCATGGTGTATTTCCTTCTCTGTGTCAATATATCATTTTTAGCAGTCTTTAGTATAATTTATTTTAACCTACTACTGTTTTACATGCATTGCTTGTTTTTCTAGACCATTTTAATTAACAAAAAGTAACTGAGCACAGCCTTGAGATTGTAAGCATTTTTCATGACAAGTTTCAATTTTACAGATGTATAGAAAATCTAAGGTTCCTAATTGTTTTTCGATTCCTTGTATAAATAGGCACTGTGGTGAACTGCCATCCTTTGCTGCATTTGTACCTGCTCTGTACCTTTTGCTACCAGAATTTTTCAGAGCATCCCACAGCACACTATTGGATGAACAATTTCAGAAAATATATTGTTGTTACTGTGAAATGTTTAATTTTTTCACTGAGATTAAAGTGTTCAGATAGTGTTGCGCCTCTGTAGTCATTTGTGTTATTTAGCCAATGCTTATGTCCAACCTGTCTTTCAAATCATAATAGATAAATTGATTACATATTTGTTTTTGTTCTTGGACACGTGCTGAGCCAGTGGTAGTGACTGAAGCAGCACTTATAGCCTTAGCAACCATGTCAGACAAGCCTCTAGCAACAGAGACTAAGCAGCACCCTTTCACTACAGTCATGCAAAATTATTCAGATCTTGTATTCTTTTTAAAGGAAAGGTAGAAATTATAAAACAAATCTATGTTTACAAAACAAAGTGTTTCTTAGTAAACTTCTTTATTGCATAAACATTCTGCTTCTCTTTAAAGGTAGAGTATTTTTATAGTTTGGCCCAACCCAGCCCAGAATTGTCAAATTTAAAAGTGCAGGCAGTCCCCGGGTTACGTACAAGATAGGGACTGTAGGTTTGTACTTAAGTTGAATTTGTATGTAAATCGGAACAGGTACATTATTTTAATAAATGCTATTGTTGACCGACTGTAACCAAGTGCTCTGCCAATGAATGATGGAGTTTCACCTCTCTCTGACCTTTTTCTACTTTATTTTCAATGCTGATGGGTTTTCTCTTCTTTACTGTATCACCAGCACTTGCATCAGATTTGTGTTTGAGAGACATTCTTGAAGGGTGAAGACAAAAGGTTAAGATGAGCTCTTCTGCACAGCACTGTACAGCTATCACAGCAGGCAGGCATCCCTTGTCAGCACGTCTGGTGTACTGACAAGAGACAACTTCCTGCTATGTACGTAACAGTACAAGCAAGCTTGCTATTGAGAATGAATGGGAGTAGCGAGGGGCGGTTCACCACCCACCCACCACACAGTCACCTCCACTACAGTATGCAGCCTGCAGCGTGCGTCCGCCCACCGAGAATGAACACGGTGTGGCCAAAGGCGTGTAGTGAATCGCCCACCACCGCCCCCATTCAACAGGCAGCCACCCGAAGCACACTACAATGCCACCCCGTTCAGCCACAACCAGGTCACCCCTTGCAGCATTACCAGCCGCACCCCGAAAACGATTAGGGGGGAGCCGTGTGTAGTGGGCGGGCAGTGAAATGCCCTACACCGCTCCATGCAGCCTGCTTCGTCAGGAGCAGTAGCTACGGCGGCATAGTGGGCGGACAACGAACCGCCCCATTAAGCCTCCGTCCTGCACACAAGCAATTAGCTGTGGCCCCAGTGACTATGGACCATGGGTCACCGCTCGCTTGCTGCCGGGAGCCGCCCAAGGGACACTACATTGCACGAGCAGCGAAAACGCACCTGTCCAGCCACTACTTGCAGCGTCCTCCGGCCAAAGATGACGGAGCGGCAGTTAATGAGGCACATGCGTCACAGCTGCAGCCTCGTTCATAAGACGTAGGTCGGGTGTAGGTAACCTGGGGACTACCTGTACAGCATCTGAACGTTTCATTTGGGCTATTTATGAAGTCTTTCATAGAAAGTTAAATGAAAAAGTAAATGGCTTTACTTTTTCAAAAGCATTTCAACTTGATGTAATGTGCATATTGTAAATTCATAAATAAATGTAAGTAGAATATTTTCAGCTTAAATTTAAATATTAAATTTAATATCTTCAACAATAAAAACTTAAGTTGCACACATGAGGAAGCCAATCAGCCTGTCTACATTTTTCTGATTAATTAATAGTCTTGTTGTGTCTCATGTCGTGCTAATGTTTCAGATATCAAAGTTTATGCTTCATCTGCATGATTTTGTTCCAGATATCCCATTTGTCTGAAAAGGACTTTGTGCCTTTCATGTTTTTAATGCATTTCCCCTTAATTGCCTCAAACTTGTAGTTCAATGTGAAACAGAAGTAATGCTGGTGGGTCAAACTTTACAGATGCCTTTGAGAATTTTGATGACCTGAATTAGGTCCCTTGAAAGTCTTTCAGTTCTCACCACCTCTAAGAATTAAATACAGCAGAGGATGTTCTTCTTCATAAAGGTTCTATTGCTACAAATGTACAAGGACATTCTTCAGGAATCCAACACAACTTATTCTTTATTTACATAAGTATGTAGTTAACATTATTTCAAGATATCTTTACAGGTACTATTATGGCACAGTTCATTAAGAAATTTATTTTTGAAAATTCATTATTTGTATTCTGCAAAGCCAGAGACCTTGCTGTACTGTCTAGGACAAGGAGAAAACTAATCCATGTTCATCTACAGCAGGGCAATCACAAGTCAACCTTTGTGTGGTGTTTAAAAAAAAAAAAACGGATCAGGATTTGAACACAGTAGTCAGGAGTTATAAAACAACAGAACCAACCGCTGTATAACGTTTCCACCCTATATTACAGCTGTTTGTGTGTGTGTGTGTGTGTGTATATATGTGTTTATATACAGTATTTGCTCTGGGATGAAGGGTTAGTCAAAGTAGTGCATTACATTGGATATATTGTAAGCAGATAAATTAGTTGCAGTTGTTAGGGAGAGATGCATATTCAGGGTAAAACCTCTTGTATCCTAATTATATTTGGTTCTTCTGAAGACAGCCTTCTTTTGAAGAGTATTAACCGCAGAACCTTTACATTGCCCCCTCTGAATTGTGTTTTTAGTTTTAAATACAAATCTTTTTTTAACCCGGTGTAACTTCATGTTTTAAATACATTGCATTAATTTATTTAAATGTTTACTGTACTTAGTGCAACAGGTGTGTAGTTTGTCAGGCATATTAATGTTTAATGATTGGTTCTGCAGAAACAGTCATTGGTTTTACATGTATGGCAAAGCTAAAGCTTTTCATCAGGCAAATGTTAAGAAGTTTAGAATTGTTTTAATGTGTTTCTGACGGTTTGTTTTGTGAAATAATCTTTTTATTTTGCTTTGTGTCAACAGTAACTAGTGCAGGCTTCAGTACAAAAACAACAAATGAATATACCTCACAGCTTTATCAAGTGAGCAAGTAAGTGGCAGTGTACAGTATATTTTTTTCAGTTTTCTACATTTTTTTGTCAATGGCTAATATAAAAATATTGTAAGAGACGACAGCTCAACCCTGAAATGGAAGGATGGGGGAAGGCAGCTTTTTTAGGATACTGCCTACCCCAAGACGCGGGAGTTCGGTAACCCAGCCCTCCTGGTGTGCCATGGGTGCCACCATGGGACGCTCCGGGAAGATCATGGAAGACTTAAGTTCTCACCTATCCTGGAAGTACTAGTGAACACCCCAAAGTGCTTCCGGGCTTATAAAAAACTTTAATTTTCTGTCTGACGTGGAAGTGCTGGCAGGTCACAAGGATGGAAGAGCAGAAGCACTTTCCAGGTCAAGAACTATATCAAGGACTGCGAAACACACAGCAGGTGAACCAGAGTCGGGTGGAGGTGGGCAAAGCTTACTGGGAGATTTGGAGGAGAAAATAGAGAGAGAGAGAATTGTGATTATTATATTATTTGCCTGTTATTTGTGGCAGTGGTGCGTAGGGACACTATTTATAAAGGAAGAAAGAAAATTAAATTACTTCTTGGTGCTTTTACACTGTGTCTGTCTGTTGGGTTTAAGGGACAACAGTGACCCCTAGCGTCCAGTAAAATATATAAAATATGGATAAATAAATACAGGTAAAGTTCCGTTACAACGAACTACCTGGGACCTAAAAATATTTCGTTGTAATTGGCTTCTGTTGCTATAGTGCTTTCTTTAACTTGCACCCAGGCATTTGCAGTCATTTCAATAGCTTCTTTCGCGTTAATTTTAATCAATTCCTGTATACAAGTTATGCTGACGAGAATTTTTCTCAGCATTTCCTTGCAATAATACACTTTCAGAGTGCGAATGATGCCCAAATCCAATGGCTGAAGCACTGCCGTGCAATTGGATGGGAGGAATTCAACGTGAACATTATCTAAATGCGGAAGCATGTTGTGAGCAGCACAGTTATCAATCGGATACCGAATCATCCTTTTCTTCTTCATATTGTGAGGTTTCTGAACTCTTTTGGGATCCCACCCCCACCCAACGGGAACGTCACGCTGAAGTGCGTCCTGAAGTGCAATTTCCGCCTCTGTGTAAGATTGTTTGTCCGTTGCAGGGGCAGGGCAACTGCAGGCACACAGCACTGCAGTGAAGCGCCACAGAAGCGAATCCTAAAAGATCTGGGTCGTGCAATAAGTCTCTTGTCTTACACCCCAAAACACGAGGCTGAGTCTCAGTACTTTAGCAAAACCAGCTTTATTCAGCTTGAAAACCGGAACAGCACGGTTATTTATTGTAGCGTGATCTGCCACTCTCCTATACACAGACACAGCAGTCAGGCATAGTTGTCGCCAGGTTAGTGGCCAAGTAATACTGTTCCCTGTATTTACAATGTACCTTGCATCACCCATCGAGATCTTTACTGTTTGCTTCAGAGCTGTGAGACTGCTGTTGCCCCGACAACAGATAACTACGTCTGTGGAAGACTATTTGTTTATCGCACTTCAGGATGCTCTTCAGCGTCTTGTCCAATTGGGGGAGGTCCCAAGAGAGTTTATTACCTCACATTTTCTTGAATGAGTGCCGCATTAATAGGAATGTTTCTTGAACGAGCATCACTAAACCACCGAAAAACTGCTTTTTCGGTGTGTTCAAATGGTCAAGAAAATTGACAGTGTCGATGGCGAAATTCCTAATTCACTGGCAACATCTTTTTACTTTTTGCCGCAATCGAGAGCTGCAAAAATGTAAAGTTTTTTTTTTTTTTTCTAATATGAACTGTTATCGTTTTTTCGTGTCTGCCGTTTCTATAGGAGGATGACAATGAGTTAAATTCCAATGGATGTTTGTCAAATGTTGACGGGCAATAAGCAAAAGGTATCACTGAAAACCACCGAAAACAAAAACGGCAAAAAATACAGCACAAGGAAAGTCCGAAGAAAGAAATTTTTCTTTGTTTATATATTAAAAAAAAAAAAAAAAAAAAAGTTTGTTTGGGGAACATTATGCACAACTGTAGCCGCGACCACAAAACTAACTGCTCTGTGGCTGATTCATTCAGGCACTTCAAGGTCTTTTGGGCACTTTGTTGTAATGAAAGTATCTGCTGAAAGTACTTTGTAGTAACGAGATTTCCATAGACTCGTGTCATATTGGGAAACTGTCGGGACCATAAAAACACTTCGTTTTAAAGATATTCGTTGTAAAGGAATTTTACCTGTATAAAGATTCAGGTATCGTATAGCACCACGGTTTTCAAACTGTGGTACTTCAAGTCATGCCAAGTGGTACTCATGTGGTCCTTTATTTTCCACGAATCGATGTTGCTAGAATGCCAATATGTTGCATATAATCATATATAGTATAAGTGTACTACTGTAAATGCGTGGAAGACTCCAAGCCGGCTTTTAATTAGGCACTTTAACGTCATAATTATAGTCATTATAGTGATTATAGGGACTTTTTCTTCAAAACAACACAGGTGTAAATTAATGATTCATTGACAGTGGTACTTCAGTTTACTGGTCCTCGCGGAGTGGTACATGTTCAAAAAAGTTTGAAAACCGTGGGTATAGCAGTTACTTTGGGACAATTGAAAATGAGTTTGTAATCTTTTATTAAGTTTAGCAAGTGTCGCCTTTATTTGAGACTTTTGATGTAATTTTGAAATAAGTTTTTTGATTTGGCGGCATACCTAATAATTTTCAGATTTGCATACTGTTTTGTA
Source organism: Erpetoichthys calabaricus (assembly GCF_900747795.2). NCBI lineage: Eukaryota > Metazoa > Chordata > Cladistia > Polypteriformes > Polypteridae > Erpetoichthys > Erpetoichthys calabaricus. The sequence continues at coordinate 80,482,365 of NC_041407.2, forward strand.
GGTTAGAGTTGGTGGTATTAAGTGCATTTTTTTTTTTTTTTTTTTTTTTTTTTTTTTTTTTTTGCATCAGTATTTTTTGATTTGAGTAGTCTGACACCAAATGTACAACCAAACCTTTTTTAATTTCAGGCCATATACACATATTATTTCTCCATCCATACCAGCACCTGTTACAACCTATGCTGGGCAGCAGCCGTACACAACCATATCTCCAACCACCACTTATAGTGCCTACCACCAGACCAACCAGAATTATGGATTACCTCCATTTGGTAAGTGTGTTACGATGCTTAGTATAGTATTGAAATTTTAATGTTAATTGGTTAAGGTTACCTGAATGCATTTTCCTTTAATTTTATTTATTTATTTTTAATGTGTTTTACTGACTAATCAAAAAAAAAAAAAGTGAAGGACTACATATTTCATTATTTTTACAATGCCCATTTTTTTTCTTACTTCTTTTTACAACACCCCAATTGTTATACAGTATATGGTTGACTTAATTATCTTATGACTCTGCAAAATGTGTTAAAGTCAATGGGGAAGGAGGATATGAAGTTTTGTGTGGATTATAATGGTGAAATTGTCTTAAGTCTCTCTGAAGACTAGGGAAGCATCTGCTAACTGTGCTGTAGCGATTATTTATCCTTTAAAGTTTGTTTTGACTGGTAGCTGTGGTTCATGGCATAATTAGCCATGTAGCGCTGCCTTTCCACTGATTGACCAAGCACACAGGGATCATTGGCCGTACTCAAAATATTCTTATTATTGGTCATCTAATGTACCCCCCCAAATGATGGCACAGTCAGTCTCTCCATCCAAACCTCTAATGCATGTGCTGTAAAACCGGCTATATAAATAAATTGTGCATACACAAAGCAGATGATTCAGAGATCTTACAGTGCATGAGGTCTTACAGTGCATATGCTTTAAAGTTCTGTACATGGCTGCTACAGCTCCATGATGTCATGCTGACCTTGCAGAAACATTATGGAGCAATTGGAAAAAATATCTGTCTAATCTACATTGCAGATTCCGAGGAAAATATTAGACGGACAAGGCCAGCACCAAATACAGCATGTTTACTGTAAAAAGTGATTTTATAAATTTTGCCGATCAATACTATTGATCAATTTGTTCTTGATCTTACTTATTAATACTTATTGATGGTTGCTTTAGCTTTCTTAAGCTTTTACTGTACCCTTTCGTTTATTTTAACTCTGTGATCATAAAGAGGCCCTTTTTCCTCTATCTGCTGCTGTTTCAAAAACTCATGAATCCTAACTTTTCTTTCACGACTGTCTCTTTTTTATTTTTTCTGTTGCTCCTGTGTTTTCCTGCAGAACAGATCATTCATAATATGTTTAGTCTAACAGTTCCATTGTGGTGCTGAGGTGTCACCCATTGCACTCTGGTCCCAATCCAGTTGGTTCGTCATGTGGTGGGTGCAGCAATGCACTATCTGCACATGTTCCCAACCCCTCTCTCTCTCACTAACAGTTTCTACAGCTACTAGTGGCTGTTCATGTTGCTGTAAGTCAACAAAAACAACAACATTTATTTATATAGCACATTTTCATAAATTTAATGCAGCTCAAAGTGCTTTACATGATGAAGAAAGAGAAAAAAGACAAAATAAATAAGAATTAAAATAAGGGAACACTAACATAGAATAAAAGTACGGTCCAATGGCCAGGGAGGACAAAAAAAACTCCAGACGGCTGGAGAAAAAAATAAAATCTGCAGGGGTTCCAGGCCACGAGACCGCCCACCCCCCTCTAGGCATTCTACCTAACATGCAGTGCATCCGGAAAGTATTCACAGCGCATCACTTTTTCCACATTTTGCTATGTTACAGCCTTATTCCAAAATGGATTAAATTCATTTTTTTCCTCAGAATTCTACACACAGCACCCCATAATGACAATGTGAAAAAAAGTTTACTTGAGGTTTTTGCAAATTTATTAAAAATAAAAAACTTGAGAAATCACATGTACATAAGTATTCACAGCCTTTGCCATGTAGCTCAAAATTGAGCTCAGGTGCATCCTGATTCCCCTGATCATCCTTGATGTTTCTGCAGCTTAATTGGAGTCCACCTGTGGTAAATTCAGTTGATTGGACATGATTTGGAAAGGCACACACCTGTCTATATGAGGTCCCACAGTTGACAGTTCATGTCAGAGCACAAACCAAGCATGAAGTCAAATGAATTGTCTGTAGATCTCCGAGATAGGATTGTCTCAAGGCACAAAACTGGGGAAGGTTACAGAAAAATTTCTGCTGCTTTGAAGGTCTTAATGAGCACAGTGGCCTCCATCATCTGTAAGTGGAAGAAGTTCGAAACCACCAGGACTCTTCCTAGAGCTGGCCGGCCATCTAAACTGAGCGATCAGGGGAGAAGGGCCTTAGTCAGGGAGGTGACCAAGAACCCGATGGTCACTCTGTCAGAGCTCCAGAGGTCCTCTGTGGAGAGAGGAGAACCTTCCAGAAGGACAATCATCTCTGCAGCAATCCACCAATCAGGCTTGTATGGTAGAGTGGCCAGATGGAAGCCACTCCTTAGTAAAAGGCACATGGCAGCCCACCTGGAGTTTGCCTAAAGGCACCTGAAGGACTCTCAGACCATGAGAAAGAAAATTCTCTGGTCTGAAGAGACAAAGATTGAACTCTTTGGTGTGAATGCCAGGCGTCACGTTTGGAGGAAACCAGGCACCGCTCATCACCAGGCCAATACCATCCCTACAGTGTAGCATGGTGGTGGCAGCATCATGCTGTGGGGATGTTTTTCAGTGGCAGGGACTGGGAGACTAGTCAGGATAAAGGGAAAGATGACTGCGGCAATGTACAGAGACATCCTGGATGAAAACCTACTCCAGAGCGCTCTTGACCTCAGACTGGGGCGACGGTTCATCTTTTAGCAGGACAACGACCCTAAGCACACAGCCAAGATATCAAAGGAGTGGCTTCAGGACAACTCTGTGAATGTCCTTGATCTCTGGAGAGATCTTAAAATGGCTGTGCACAGACGCTTCCCATCCAACCTGATGGAGCTTGAGAGGTGCTGCACAGAGGAATCGGCGAAACTGGCCAAGGATAGGTGTGCCAAGCTTGTGGCATCATATTCAAAAAGACTTGAAGCTGTAATTGCTGCCAAAGGTGCATCGACAAAGAATTGAGAAAAGGCTGTGAATACTTATGTACATGTGATTTCTCAGTTTTTTTATTAAATTTGCAAAAACCTTGAGTAAACCTTTTTCATGTTGTCATTATGGGGTGTTGTGTGTAGAATTCTAAGGGGAAAAAAATGAATTTAATCCATTTTGGAATAAGGCTGTAACATAACAAAATGTGGAAAAAGTGATGCGCAGTAAATGATCAGTCCTCATTGTATTCAGGGTTCTCATGGAAGAACTTGATGATGACGGTCATGTGGACTTCTGGCCTTTAATCCATCAATGTAGGGACATCACGGTGCTTTGATCAGGTGGTGGTGGCGCAGGTCGCCACCCCAGAAAACCGGAAAAAGAACAGAAGGGAAAGTAGAGGTTATTACGGATTTTGAATATGAATACCTTGAATAATAATAATTAATTGAATATGCAGAGCACCAGGATTAAACTAAGATGAAGCTATGAGAAAGTCATGTTAAACTAATGTATTTTCAGCAGTTTTTTGAAGTGCTCCACTGTATTAGCCTGGCGAATTCAACTCGGTATGTACTTCAGTTGCTGCTTAGTTTGCTTTCGAAGGCTGTACTTACTGAGGATTTTTAAAGTTAGCCATTTTAGCAGCAAGATTCCCATTTTTAGTTGTGTAAGTTTATTGCAGACATACATTTGCCTTAATAAAAGGATAAGTGTCTCTCTTGTCTATGTGCCCATCCAGTTGCTAGGAAAATGTTTTCAAATTGTATAAGGGAGTTTGTGTAATTTTTTTTTTTTTTTTTTAAACCAGCTACTCTGGGTAACTTGAGTAATGACTAATAAAGCAGTAACGATTGTGCCACTGCTGCTTTTTAATAAAATTCTTACTCTTTCTGTAGAAACTCATGAGTTTGTCCTAGTATCCAGTAGCTTTCAAGTAGATTGCATTTGTTGTAAGGGAGCCATTTGAGTTTGGCTATAGACCCTTATTTGTTCTCCTGTAAACTTTTCAACACCTTTTTATCTGCAGGTGTCATGTGGCCAGGAATTAAGTCTGAAGGTGGAGTAACTCCTGCGCCCTGCGTTGGACAACCTGGTTTTGTGAATTTTAGTACAGCTTTTACATCTGTGCAAGCTGGTCAAGCACATTATTCTTATCCTTCTCAAGGTATTGATATTTGTTTTGGTGTTTTCTGAGGTGAGTACCATGCTTTGCTCACCACAAGCTCAGTAAAACCTAGTTCAAGCATACATGTGCAGAAGTTAATTTTCCAGCAGTAAATCCACCACTGTGACCATTTACTGCATTGTGTGCATACTTTTTAGATTTGTATTACTTGGTCTATTTTTTGTTTCCACTTCAGGTTCTAATTTTACAACATCAAGCGTTTACTCTAGTATACCTGGGAACCCAGTGGTAACAGTTTCTTCAGGAGCACAGCAGCAAGTAAAGTATTATTAATCTTACTTAAGACAAGTGTATATAATATTTTCTTGCATTTTATACATTTATTGCAGTGTATGTGAAATTAGTTTTAGATGGGTAGAACTGATTATCATTGTTTGTCATTATTAATGCAAATCAGAGTAATCTGTTGAGCAAGTCCCAAGCAAACAGACTGCATTTTTGATTGTTTTACTCTTTCCATCTTAGGTAACAGAGAAAGAAATGTAATTTTTTTTAATATGTTAACAATGTTTATGTGCCATTTCACACCTAGAAAAAGACACATTAATACAGGTCCAGTTTCCATGTTTTTTGTATATGGACATGCATTTTAGCACATGTTCTCACACTTCCTTGTGCTAATTCTGCATCCAACTGCATGTGATATTTTTTTTTCTCAAAATGGTGCATTTTTCATGAGGAATTTGTGTAGCTTGTCATATTTTTCAAAAAATACACTGCACTTCTCTGCTTTGATGTGTACTGGGGCCAGCAAATTTAACTGATTTTTCTTCTGTGTTGCACATTACCTGTGCTACACAGCTGATGAGAAACACACAAGTGAATGAACTCAAAGTTTGTGTCAAGTGAAAATTTGCCAAGACTGTGCACTTAATACATTTTGTATTTCAACAAGTGCAATGGAAGAAATAGAAATGTTGAAGACTGAATAGGGTGAATTCTGCTGGAGAAAAAATGTCTAAAATGAAGCTACGCAGTCTAGTCAGTGATTTATGGCTATAGAAATGTATGCACATTCTTAATAGTGCCTGAGTGATAGCAATCATTGTGTTGATTTAGCAATTGCTGGTTGATTTTCAGAGTAGAGTTTTCTTGAATCTCTGTTTTTGGTGAAGATGTCTCTCTCAAAATACCTAGTTTTTAGTAAACTGCATTATAACATTTTTATCATTTGAAATGTCTGTGGTCTTGCACTCACCCACTTTTTTCCAAATGATTTGTTTATTCAGGTAGCAAAAGTGGAGTACCCTTTGGTCTCCAATTTATGCCATGTAATTATAAGATGGCATAGTGCCATATGCTTAAGCATTTTTCTTTTCTTTTTTTTAATATTTTATACTAAGCAATATATACAGCATTCGATGAGATCATGTGGTCTTAAATTAGTTTGATTTGACAAGTAGTCCATTCATATTTTCTATGCAGTTATTTAATGTTCTTTGTTTTTTGTTTTCAGGAGTACCCCACCTACACTTCCATAGGTCAGAACCAGTATACCCAATATTATGCAGGCTCTGGTTATGGTTCTGTGGGTGTTCTAAACAGTAATGTTAGCAGTGCTACTGTTGACACTACACCTTTTGAGTGTGATAAGACCAAAGTTCTGCACCAAGCTGGTATTTATAATTTTGGTTACTTTTTTGATATTTTACTTTTCAGAAATAGCAATACTGTTTTTGTTTAACTTTGAATATATTAGTAATACTGTACTGAAACATTTATGGGGGATAAAAATTACCATGTTGTCTTTTTTTTTTTTAATTTCGTTTAAATGACACTAAAATAGTGATTTTTCAATAAATATCCATTATCTGGTAGATGTTTTAAGTAGGTAAAAGATATTATAAATAGAGATTTCTTGTAAACTATTACGTGAATTAAGGATTCATAGTTAAATAACATTGTTATAGTTATTCAACCCCCTTTGTTGAATTACTGATAAAAAAAGAAATGTTAAAGATAAATAAAAATAGACATCCTGCTTTGGAAGAGAAAATAAAGCAGTAATTATATTGACAAGGCTCTTGGTTGTATGTTTGGCTGAAATGTTTTTGTCTGTAGTATACAGTAACATTATTAGTGATGGGCAGCATCTGTGTGCATCTGGGAAGGGCTAAAAGTCATTTCCATGTTGAAAAGGAAAGAAGGTACAAGACTCAATTGGGAGTGAGGGAACAAAGCTGCCTTTTTTCCCTTCCCCTCATTTATATATTACTTGCCTTTTCCTTTTCAGTTGCACACCTGATAAAGGCTCTATGGCCAAAATGTTGTACACTATGATTAATTTATTTCTCATTTCTCAACTGTATAGTACATGGAAGCTTTTTGGTTGTGTTTTGACTATGGATAACTGAATTTTCCAGTCTTTAGTTTCCACAACAAAAATATTTTCCCATTGAGGCTGATGACAGTGCTTTAAGAAAAAGTGATATACCCTAGCTTAACATAATTTATTAGCTGCTAAATCCCTTTAAATTAATCATTTTGATTGATTCTGTTATTGTGTGTGAGGGAATGCATTGTAAATGTTAGTCTTTTTGTATTTCATCTTAATAGTTCACAGTTTGGAGCAAACGTTATCACTCTTTCACTCAAAGTCCTGCCAAACTTAACTATATTTAGCATTCTTTCTTTTTACTGAAAGTATAAATTCTGCTTCCTAACATAAAACAGTGGGGCATAATTCATTCCTAATATGTCTATTTAAATGAACAACAAAGTCTGTATTGGGCATAGCAATGCAGCAAGACAAATTTCTCAACTCAGATTGAAATTATTTGTATAATCGATAAGGTTATTCTGCTTAAACCAAGTTATTCAAACAATAGTTAATCAATAATATACCTGATTTGAATGTATGTAGACATGATTTATTTACAATATATCGGTCTGTCATCTAAGTTCAATAAGTTATTGCACAGCAAATAGAAGTAATGGCATGCTTTAATGAGATTCACTTAGCAGGTGCTATTGGCAAAAATCGATGCAGTAAGTAAAGTAGGTTTATCTCATCTTTACCCTTTCCTGAAACTTCAAATAAGATCTTTGTTATCAAAGGCTTAATCCTATTTTCTTCCCACATAAACCAGAGTGCCAGTTATACAGAATAATTGTAATAAGAAATGAGGATTGGAAGTAATAATTTATTTAATTTAGCATTAAAGCAATGTTTTGAATAGAGCAATTCAAGTATCTATATGTATGTTGCATTTGAAGGGACAAAAAAACTTGTATCTAAGTGATTTTTTTTTTTTTAATAACTTTGTTTATGTAAATTAAGACATTTTCCGTAAATATTGTCCATATTTCTGTTATGATTCCTTAAAATACACTATTTTAACTAGTAAAAATAAATATTTTTATAAACCTACTCTAGGTAATTGTTTTATGGATTAATCCGTGGTTTGCAGTATAAACACGTAAAACATTGTATCCCCAAAGCAGGCTTTAACATTTGATGTTAATTTCAGATTCTGTGAACCATAATTACCCTTTTCTTCCCTCTATGTCTTAACTATATTTTAATGTAATTAATTTTGTTATGTAAATGTGCATTTACACTTTTATTTTTTTTCAGATTCTTCAGTAGGATCACCCCTCTCAACAAATGTAAGAGATGCGGAAGATCTTGGTCGCAGGAATAGTACAGGAAAAACCAAAGGAAAGGCGAAGAAAGGAGACAATTCAAAATCAGCAGATAATGACTTGGAGGTATGTCTTCTGTAATCAAACGATAGTATTGGATATCTAAAACAAATAATGTCACACTACTGTTTCAGTTGATAAGTAGCTATTTTTTTCTGTTTTGGTGTACTTCTACTTTAAATTAGTAGCACTTTTAATTGTTGAGTCACAGATAATCTATTTTTGTTTGCTTCTGCAGAGAGTATTTTTGTGGGATTTGGATGAAACTATAATTGTATTCCACTCATTACTTACTGGAAACTATGCTGAAAAATTTGGCAAGGTAACTTTTTTTTTTATGTCCTTCCAAAGGAATTTATTTATTCCATTGCTTCATTCAGGGTATCTGTTGGCTTTACCAACAGCAAAATTCCCATTTTATGGCAAATGCATGCATGCCCACATTCATTCAATCCTGGAGTAGTTTAATATCACTGATCAGCCAGCCCACATTGTGTAGCAAGGTAGGAGAAAACATGCCCATAGAGAAAGTCCATGTAAACTCCATGAAGAAGCAGATTTTGTACATTTTGTGAATGTTTTTGAAAAATCTGAAAATATAAACTTTTTACAGTTTTACAAAATCTGAACTTTGAGTTTTGATTGTGATATGTTAGTGAAATGCCATTTTACTCTTTTTGAAAATGTAGCTTCCAAATGGTTGTGCATTATGCCACTTCTGGCAAATAACATATTTTCAAAACTGTGTATATAATTAGTTCTTTTGAAATTCGGAAAAATATTTTACTTTAAGAAACAGGGAAGGGTAAATCCATTTGTTGTAGGAGAATTGCCTAACAAATAAGCAGAACAAGTCATAAATTGCACCTCACTATGATCAATCATAGTCCTAAGCAAAGTGCACACTTTACAAAAAGAACTTTGATATTTGCAAGATGGGAGAATTGAATATTATTTTCACATGCTTGAACAGAAACATTTTTTAAAATAAAAAAAAAAAATCTTCTGTGGGGCAGAGTGCTCCTTGAACTTATTTTACCTAATTATTTTTAATTTAATTTAAAACTCTTTCTATAAACCCCCCTTTTTTATAAAAAAAATGATAGGTATTTTGTGTTTATTTTGAAACTTCCAAGTATGTGTTTTGTGGCAAGGAATTCAGATAAAGCTCTTTTCTGTGACAGATTCTGCTAAATTATATTTCATTTTGTTAACCTAGCCTGGAAGTAAAATGATTTTGTGTGCTGTCTAATAACAGGACATATCTATAATGTGAAACCTGTGTAATAATTACATAATGATTTGGTAGCATATTGATACCTTTGCTTTAGAATGTCGAGGAAGGATGTTTAAATTTGTATTTTGGTGCATTCCTTTGTTAATAAAATTTTGAGTGGTTTAATAGACTGCAGTAAACTCCTACAGCAGGGAGTGATATTTGTCATATCTGTAGCCCCTAGTGTTAAGGATTGTGGGACGAAACCTGTACCATAGGTATGTAGTACCCAAACAAAATGTATGTAATCACTAAGTGCAGGCAAATGTATTCATGTCAGAGCAGTTATCTTGGATTTATAAATTAAAAAGCATTTCCAACTAAATAAATTAATGAATTTGTAAATAGCATTATTTTTCTAATGGTTTAAAATTAGAAAATTTTAATTGTGTTGTAATATAATGCCTTTTGATAGTTCATCTGTTTTATGTGTTACACACTTGGATGAATGGACTAGCTGTTTTAGTTGCTGGTTCATGGTGTTGAAAAGCCCATTAAAGAGACATGTATGTGTTTACCTTTTGTAAGCCTGTTTTATGCTTATGTCTTCATTATACTACCAGTAGACAGCACTTTTTTGGGCAATTTATCTTTAAGTGAAGTTTAATGTAGTTTGTTTAGTCTTTCTTTTTAATAGATAAGTGTTGCAGTTACAGAATTTCTAAAGTTTATCTGACATTCTTGCATTCATTCTGTTTGTCCTTTGCATGTTTTAAATTTTGTGGTGCGTTTCTATTCAGGATCAAGCTGCAACCTTGACCCTAGGACTTCAGATGGAGGAGCTTATATTTGAGCTAGCTGACAATCATTTATTTTTCAATGATTTGGAGGTAAAGCTGACTATATCACCTTGATGATTATTTGTACTAGAGCACAAAATTGTTTTTATTGACCATATGGATATTGTATGAGAAGGTTAGGGTTAAGCAATATATTTTAATGACATTTCATATTCAGAATCAAAGTCTCATACTATCTTCAACTTTTTGATGTAAAGATGAGTGGATTGATAAAGAGAAGTGTACAAGTTTTATGTGCAATTCTGGAAAGAATAGTCGGTTGAATGGTCAAAACACTAGGAATAAAAGATTGGCAGGCAACATTTAAGGAGAAAAATGAAACTTACTTATATTACCAAGCCATGGTCAAAGCCTGGAAACTATTTGTTTTAATACCTTGTTACATGCAGCACCGTTTTAATTAAATAGCTGCCATGATCTTGTCAACCTTGTAGTACATAGTGTTGATGCAACTGGCACACTACATGGTAGTGAACATGATGCTTTTTTTTTTATTTTATTTTTTTTAATTTAAAAATTTAAAGCAACATACCCCATTATTTTTGAAGTCTTGTCATAAACATGTCATAGTTATTTGTCAAATTCTAGTCCTTAGTTTACCAGTATGATATGCTTCCATCAGTCTTGTCATAGACATGATTTTCTGCTGAGGGCTAAAGTGGACACCATCTGCATTGCTATAAACGGTTTTTATTCTAAAATCTAAAGCAGCATACCCCATTATTTTTGTAATCTTGTCATAGACATGTCATAGTTATTTGTCAAATTTTAGTCCTTAGTTTACCAATATGATATGCTTCCATCAGTCTGTACATCTGCAAGGTTCCATTTACAACAAATAGCATCAGCTATTGCCTTCAGACAGCTTGTTTACAGCAGTCTGAAATAAGAGTTCATGGTTACCTATTCTGGATGAGTCCTGTGGCACAGGATTTCAGGAGACCTTAAAGTCAACCTGGTGGGCACATAGTAGTCTAAGAGGAGAATGTTAGAGCACCTTTTCAGCACCTGCTTAAGAAAATAGGATTAAAGTTACCATTGCAGGCATCAAGATTTTATGCTGAGGGCTAAAGTGGACACCATCTGCGTTTCTATAAGAGGTTTCATGAAGAAAAGCAAGACTTAAGATTCTTAAAATCTGATGAGTATTATTAACCACAACAGTTCTTATTGTGGTGGCACTGTAGTTGGCAGATACAGGTTGACCAACTAATTCAGCTCAAGTTTCCATATATTGTTGTCATAGCAATTACATCATAGATGGTCATCGTAGAATTCTGGAATGGCCAGATTTAGGAAGTAGAAAGAAGGAATAAGTACAAATGTTTAGTGAGCCAGTATATTTGGCATAACAAGAGGGCAGTGTCTAAGACCAGTGAAGTATGCTGCAGAGGTTTTCTTCATGATCATCCCATATAGCCTGTAGCTCACTAGGCATCACAGGGACCTGGATAAGTTTTGTCTGATATTGAATGATCTGAAATACATAGAAACTCCCAAGTTATATACTTGAGGATATATCCAAGTGTATGGTTAGAAACATTTTACAAATGGTTACATCATTAGCTAGAACTAGGTCATTTACTGAGTTGTACTTTTTAAACAATATTCAGGTACTGAAGAGGAATTCCACTGTGTTCGTAGTATCTACAGTACCTTTAGTTTTAGTTAAATTACATTTGCAAATTCCCAAGAGGATAGTAAGCAAATGAAATTTTTGTTGTGTACATTCAATTTCTCATGATAGAACATTTCACATAGTAGACTATTTAAGAAAATTGACAAATCTTGCAAATTCAGTACTGCTTTTCATCCAAGACTCTTCCTTAAAATATGTCAATGATGATGACATCTTATATGTAAACGTCTATGCATGGCCCTGTGTGTGTCTGTCTGTCTGTCTGGCCCGGATGGGCGAGACTACAGCATGAAGCTCAAAGAAATCTACTCTGTTGCCAAAGTGAAACCGCTGAGAAAAGAGAAACTCACTTAGCTGCTAATACACAAGTGACACAAGCACATTTGAAACCTCTAAGGCAAGGGAACCTCGTTTAGCCGCTAATGCACAACCGATGCAATTGATTGATTGAAGTGCCATAATCCATGGTTTCTAGGAGCCCAGACATTTTACAGCACGGGCTTACACAGCTGAGTGCATTTGCAGTACCAGAAGATTGATTTTTTTTTTTTTTTTTATATATAAAGTGACACATGTTGAAGAAAATGCCTGCTGTGTGTAGTGCTGTAAAGTATCTGAAAGTGACAGATACGCTATATATATTTCTAATGAAAAAGTTAGTCACAAGAGAAGTAAAGCAAAGGCATTTGGCATGACTAATTTGATAAGACACTGACGGGTATATCACTTTGCTGAGCATGCAGACTTTCAGGACTACAGTGAGAGCAACAAAACTGCTAACACAGCACCCCTGCCATCATTAATGGCTTTGTATGGAGGAAGAAAAAAAAAAACCGGAAATCTGACCGTGATATCCAAAATTCAAAGGGCATTATACATAAAATAATTGTGTTCATTGTTTTAAATTAATGTCCCTTTCCTATTGTAGAATGTTTAGGATGTAATTTATTTCCTCTCTTGTGTGCATGATATATCTTGCTGGGCAGACTATTCCTTTTCAGATGTGGCACAAAGAAAGATATACATTGTTTAGTCTTCTTATATACAAACCTTCTTCAGAGGTAATTCATCCTCTATATGTGTTGCAGCTGATGTGTGGAGCGCAAATGTGAGCCCAGTGTCATCCCAGAGCTCAGCTGTTTAGTGGATTTACTCTAGTTTTAACATAGTTATCTTTATATATAATACGCTACCGTGGCTGTTCATTTGTCTGTTAAGGATTTTAAATCACCTGTAGCGCGCAAACCATTTGAACTATTGACCTGAAATTTGGTACACATATACTATGTGACGTCTACTATCCACTTTCGGGGTGATGATTGACCTCCAAGGTTATTACTTTTTATTTTATTTTATCGTAGAATCAACTCTCAGCAGCAACCAGCAGGGCAGTCAAGCAGCGCATGCGTACGGGCGCCTTTCTCATCCCTTTGCCGTCACTTCCCCTACCTCTTCATATCTTAAGTCATTCTTGAGGCAGGTTGAGTGGCGCTTAAGTGAAAAATTAAAGAAAATGTACTAAGTAATTGCAACACAAAGACTACCTTAATCAGTTTTAATGTGAAAAGATGCCAACAAAAGAAAAGAAGAAACTGGTCGCTAGGATGGAGAAACAAGAGCTGCTCAGGAAGCAGCAAGCGCATCAACCTCTGAGCAAACAAATGCTAAATGTACAGAGAGAGAGTATGAACTATGAATGCTCAAGTCAAGTGTATTAGTGCACCACTGCTGGTACTATATATTCCAAACTTTTCTGTCTCACAAACAGTCACTTTTCTCATAATGGCATTTGGAGTAAATGAATATCATTCCTAAAAGAAAAGTCCATAGTTTTATCTTCTTATATAATACGCTACCATGGCCGTCTGTTTTATTGTATATAAGCTGAGTTGCCAATTTTGATAGATAAAGGGCCTCGGTTATAATGCTGTTGGTTAATCAAGAGTATCAGAAATATTATATAACTAGGTACTTTAAACTTAACCAAGGGATTATAACAATGTTGGATAGTGTGGTGTAGTGCTAAGACTTTGCATTTAGTGACCATGAGCAAGTCACATCACCTGCCTACGCTGCACTTGGAAAAATGAAAGAAATATAACCAATTGTATCTCAATTGTGAGTCAGTAAGTGGTAATAATATTATTAGGTGACTGGAGCTGCATACTTTTGATCATGCTACACTCTTATCGCCCTTGAATAAAATATTCCTGCATTAGATCAATTCCTACTTTTCCTAGTTACTTGGCTTTTATTGCAAGACAAAATTTTACAGACAAGTGTATTCTTTTGAATTGAAACAGGTAAGTTGTAGGAATAATGTGAAACATGAGTATATACAGTATTATCATTGGATGTTTTAGATACATTGTTTATAGAAGTGTAGTATTTCTTTGCATGTTTTTCGTCAGTTATTTGGTCACCCTTTGTTCACAGATGCAAATGTATATATAAAACAGTGCTTGAAGTAGATATATATATGTCATAGCCCCATATGTTGCACTGATGTATTAAAATGAGGAGCAAGAAACGTGTAGCAGTAGCTTCAGGCATTGCGACACAATTTCTTTGGCTTTCCCATTATAAATGCAAGTGCCATGATCTAAAACCAGCACTGAAGCATCGAAGAGTGTTGGTAATCAAAAGCAAAATAAATGAGTAGCAATGGCTCACTTCAAGCACCAATGCAAATGTGGACACTTTTTGTGACTGAAGACAGAGAAGAAAATTAAAATTAGTCAAAACCTTTTATTAATACATACCAGGCAAAGGTAAAAATGTCAGAGAAACACAGTCCTAGGACACCGCACTTCATCTGCCTCGAGCGCAGATGTCCTTGTTCTTTTATACCTTTCTAATCTCCTGATCGTTGACCACGTAAGCAAAAATAGCATCCTGACTCATTGTACTTTTCCAATTTTTGTAAAGTCATTACCCTAAAGGTATATTTTCTTGTCACACACATCATCAAAAGAAACTTCTAGAAAGTATACATGCTTTTTGTCACGCACGCAAAACACAAACAAGTTTCATCACTCTGTCCTATTTTCTATACACACATGCATTTTGTTCAATTACATCTTTTTATGTTTTCACACTCCTCCCTTTTTGAACAAAATGACGTGGGCCTATATATGAAAGGGTGGAAATATTCATAATCTTAACAGGAGAAAAATCTGAACCAAAAGTTGGGGAGATGGGTGTGTGCGCCAGAGAATGAGGGGTGTTAGTAACAGGATTGTCAATCTTAATTAGAAATCTCCCTAAAGGGTCTGTTCCAGATACATATGCCCCTAATACATAAATACCTGAGTCATGCAAAGAGGGGTTCTTCAAAGTAATGATCAAGGGGTTACAATGGTTGTCAGCACATTCATGAGAGGCATGTCCTTTTATGATAGAAAACCGATTTTTCAAACCGTATTTTTGGGCCTCAAAAGGTTGATAACCCCAGTCCTCAGTTCCAGTGTTAGCAAAAACCCATTGCCAGTTGTCGCAGTCACTTCCCCTCATACACACGTATTTGTCAGATCCGGTCCACTGGGCTTGTCGACCAGTCCCACAGTTGATAATAGAGCAGAAATCAAACTGCACTGATGTGGTAATTCCCAACGGGAAAATCAAGGTGACCAGGGTAGTAGACAAGGGAAAAGAAAAACATAGTAGCACAGCAATCAAGGGTGCCATCTCTTGCAATGTGAGGCGTGAATCCAGGCAGGCAGTCCTTCAACTTTCACGGCGTGTGGTGTGGATAGAAGAATTTGGAATGGTCCTCTCCACCTAGGCTGATGCCAGTGTTTCCTCCGAGTATCTCGAACCAGGATCCAGGTGCCCAAAGGAATTGGTAAATCCTTGGAAAGGGGACTGGTCCTCCAGGCTTGATTAACCTGCTGATGGATTTCCTTCAACGAGGTTCGTAAACCTACAAGACTAGAGAGAAGATCATTGTCCACAGTATGCAAATTCACATTTCCTACAACCATGCCAACGGGCATGGGACGTCCGGTCAGAATCTCAAACGGCGATAATCCCAGTTGTCGGTGTGTCCGTCCCCTTAGTCCCATTAAAGCTAAGGGTAGTGCATCTGGCCATGATAAATTAGTTTGTTCACAAATTTTTGCGAGTTTAGCTTTTAAAGTGCCATTGCATCGTTCTACGATGCCTCCGCTTTGGGGATGGTATTCACAATAGCCAGGTGGTTAATTCATTTATAATGGAGTTCACAAAATGAGTGCCATTATCTGTTTGTAACTTTTGAGGGATACCCCATCTTGGAATAATCTCTTTAATTAGTGCTTTAGCTACTGTTTTGGCATCGCTGTGTTTTGAAGGGAAAGCCTCTACCCATCGGGAGAACACATCGACAATCACAAGACAATATCGGTACCCTTTAGACGGGGTTAGTTCAATGAAATCCATTTGGAGGTGTTCAAACGGACCCATTGGATTAGGGGTAACGGCGGGACTTACCTGGGTACCTTTTCCCACATTAAACTTTTGACATATTGCACAGCATCTGCAAAATTGCTCTGCATATGTAAAGAAACCTACAGCTTCCAATGTTTTTCAACATCTCAAACCATGGCATCTTTTCCTGCGTGATCAAGGCCATGGGCGATATTTGCCATTCCTGGGAAAGAGGCTTTTGGGAGAAAAGGTTTGTTAGTGTGTTTATGAGTCCAGACTCCATCAGAGAGGGACCCTTCTTTGGACCATTTTCTCCTTTCGATATCCGTGGCTGCACTCTGTAAAGAAATAATTTGATTATCAGGGTCCTGGTCATTTCTCTGTTGGAATAAAGAAATTGGTGTGTTATTATATGCAGCCTCTTTAGCAAAGTGGTCAGCTAATTCATTCCCTTTGCTAACAGGATCCTGTTTTCCTGTGTGAGCTATTATTTTCACAATCGCTAGCTTCGATGGTTTGGTATGGCTTCTAAAAGGGATTCGATCAATTTCTGATGTTGGATGGGTTTGCCAGTACTGGTCTTAAATCCCCTTAATTTCCATAATGCTCCATGATCATGGCAGACTCCAAAAGCATACCTGGAATCTGTATAAATTGTTACGATCTTCCCTTCGGACAGCTGACATGCTCGAGTGAGTGCCACGAGTTCAGCTGCCTGTGCACTGGAAGTGCTGCGGCCACTGGATCCAGTTTTTTAGAAAAATAAGCCACCGGTCTTTGTTTATCTCCATGTTGTTGCGTCAGTACTGCATTCATAAATCCCTGCTTTTCGTCCACGAACAAAGTGAATGGACGAGAATGATCAGGCAAACCTAGCGCGGGCGCAGATAGAAGAGAAGCTTTGAGGTCACAGAGAGCCTTTTCAGCCAATTCATTCCATTGGACCTGGCCAGAAAGGGGGATGCCAGGAGTATTAGCCAATTGTTGCAACGGCTGTGCTCTTTCAGTAAAATTTAGAACCCACTGTCTGCAGTAGCCCAGAATACCTAAAACAGACATAACCTGTTGTTTTGTGACCGGTCTAGGAAGATTTTGGATGGCTGTAATGCGATCGCTAGAGAGAGCTCTTGTTCCATACGTAATGTCATGACCTAGATATTTTACAGTTGTTTTGATTAGCTGCAGCTTAACTTTAGAAACTTTATGGCCATTGTCCCCCAAAAACAGCAACAATTTCTGGGTATCTATTGTACAATCTTCTTCCGTAGCGCTACATATCATTATGTCATCTACATACTGTATCAATGTACTACCTCTTTCCGGCCAAAAGCCTTCTAAATTTTGGGCAAGAGCTTGTCCATAAACACAAGGGGCTTCAGTGTATCCCTGAGGCATGACGGTCCATGTCCAACGGCGGTTTTGGAAAGTAAAAGCAAACCAAAATTGAGAATCAGGGTGAACAGGGATAGAAAAAGCATTTGCTAGGTCAACAACGGAGAAGTACCGAGCGGAAGGAGGGATAGTGGAGAGGATAGTGGAGGGATTAGGGACGATAGGGGCCCTAGGGAAGATGGCAGAATTCACTTGTCGCAAATCTTGTACGAAACGCCATGAACCGTCAGCCTTTTTTACAGGTAGAATGGGGGAATTGACTGGAGAGTATTCGATTGGAATAATGGCACCGCGTTTGACGAGATCGGAATGTACGGCGGAGATGCCAGCCTCTGCTTCGGGAGACAGAGGATACTGGGCACGGTGCGGGCGGAAGGAGGATTTCGGGTGGATCACCAGAGGCTCACAATGGGCTATCCTTCCATAATCATTCTTTCCCTGGGACCATAGTGAATCAGGGAGCATAGAGAGCCAAGAAGGGAAAGTGGTTTGCAATGAACAAGCAAAAGAGGAAGGACGGCACAAAGCGCGATGTACTAAAAAATCAGTTTGAAACACCACTTTAGTTATTAAATGGTCAGAAGTATCAAAAATACCTGGAGTAACTTGTAACCAGTCTGTTCTTTCAAGGCATTTTTCCACCCATGGCCCTATTTCTCCCATTTAACAGTGTGTGATTTAGCTAAGGAAAAATATGAGGCACTATTTTACCAAGATAATATATGTGCTGTGAGCATGTAAAATGAACAGAAGCAGCTACCTTTGTGGATGAAATAAAAACACAGTAGATATGAAGGGTTTCGGGGCAAATACCAGAAGTAAGGAAAGATTCTAGCCAGGTGGTGTCTACTTCTATAGGGAAGTATTGGGCAGTACAGTGTAAAATGTCAGGGGCCTGTAAATTGGGAAAAAGACAAGGGGAAAAAGAATGTAGGGCTTTGAGGAGAATGGTGTGTGGGGAAATATCTAAAGTCCATGCTACAAAAGAGGGTTTGGGATAAGGGGTAATTTGACACAACAACTTGGGGGTTGAACAGAAAAAACCTTTTTCAGTCATAGAAATAGAAAGAGAAAGTTTTGTCATGAGATCTCTTCCTAAAAGGTTAACTGGACAAAGCTGATTCAAAAGAAAACGATGCAGTAAGGTATGTCCGCCAGGACGTGACTGGACTTGAAGAGGTTTTGATACTTGAAGAAGGTGAGGTTGTCCAGAAGCAGTAAGTACAGTAACAGTTTCGTTCGAGGCAGGGACCTTTGCCAGCGAGAGGGTAGATCGAGTGGCACCAGTATCGATTAAGAAAACAGTCTCAGTGCCATCAACGAACAATGTCAGTAAAGGATCAGTCTCTGAATTATGGGTGAGCAAAGGTAGTTGAAAAGAGTAACTGGAGGTCCCTGCGTTTTCCTATGGCCAGTATTGTTGGTCAGGGGTGTCAGAGAAAACGGGTGGAATAAGGGGAGGTGGGGGCTGTTGCTGTCTGTGAGGGCACTGTCGACGAAAATGTCCAGTTTCACCACAAGCGTGGCAAGAGTAGGAATTAGCATTGGAATTTAAGGGAGAGGGAATAAAAGGATTCTTAGTGTGGTCAACAGGAGGAGCTCTAAAACCACCTCGTCCTCTTCCTCGTCCTCGTCCCCTTCCTCTAAAGCCATATCCTCGACCTTGGTCAGGAGTATTCCTGGTATAATAGTTCATCTGTGCTGCCAATAATTTGGCATGAGAGTCCGATTCCTTCTGCTTAGTTTGTTTTTCGGCATGTTCAGCATGTCGTTTGACTTCATCAAACGTGGCACTTTCCCACTCAATACAGGAAGTGCGGACCTTGTTTTGTATATCAAGGCGCAAAACGGAAACAAAAGGTGAAAGTGCAGCTCGGGTGCGGTCATCAGCATTTCCCAAGCCCGAGTGATTAGCCATAAGGTCTTGAATCCTATGTGCCCATTCATCAACCGTTTCGTCTCTCTTTTTGTTTTACAGCAGAAATAAGGGACCAGTCCGTTCCTTTTTTATACGCCTCCCATTGTGGGTTAAATTCGCCTTCTCCACCTATCCCCTGTCCTCGAGTTAAAGCTGGGTTCCATACCCATGGAACGTCATTGCGGACACCCCTGCTAACAGTGGCCCATGTGGTCCCAAGCTTTTGACGAAGTACCTGGGTCCATTCAGCAGCATTAGGCTTATACATGCTATCTAACTGATCAAGTTGTTCAACAAATTTTAGTCCTCCTACTTCCTTTGGATCTGGAAGTGCATTCACGACATCTTTTAATTCTTGGATGTCCCAATTCCGATGTATCATAACTGTTGTGGGATTTTGGGGTCCAGCTGGATGGGCAGGGTTATAATGGGGATTGGGAACTTCTATTAAAGGGCAAGTAAGTGAAGGATTAGAGGAGAAAAAAGTTGGAGCTGGTTTGTGACTTCGAGTGCATTTGGAGACGGGGGTTTGTCTAGTACAGGGTGAGTCATAGTGATCTGTGCCTGGGGAATCATCGGGAGAAACTTCTGCTAGTTGTAGTGCAGGGGGGGCAGTCGGAATGGGGGATAGAGGAGGGGATAATGGAGGTGCCTGAGGTTGGTACTGAGGAGGGGAAAAAATAATAGGATAAAGGGGGTCTTTATTTGGATTATTCTTCCTTTTCCTCCCATCTGCCTGTGGTTCAGTGCCTGTGTGAACTTTTTGTAATGTAATTAGCAATTCCTCTTTCTCCTTTTTAGCCTTTCCCTCATTTGCCCGCAACAAATCATTTTGTTTCTGTACTGCTTCTAAATTTCTGTCTTTTATTACTAATTCCCATCTATCGAACATATCCATTCGATACGGTCCACTATTATAACAACCCTGCTTATTCCTACACAGGATCTTCCTGACTTCCTGTATTTCACTTACATCTCCTGTCCCCTCTATCGGCCAACGCCCACCACTCTGTCTATTCCATTTCTTACATGCCTTCTTGAAATCTAAACCTGTCTTCTTTTCTATAAATTTTCTAGGAGACCCATTTCTACGGGGCGTCTGTTGATCCTCCGAAAATAATTCTTCCAGCATTAATGATTTTGATCCCCCTGTGCGGCGATTAACAGGCTTACTGTTATAAGTTCCCATTATGTCCCCTTGCTCTCCCGGGTTCTGTATTTAATTTTCCAACTATATACTGATTCGCCTAATCCCTTGTACGTATGAATCAGCGAGGCATTAAGTGTGCCACTCACTAAACCTAAACTGTTCCCTTCTTAGTTTCAAGGGGAGACACCTAACTATCGGTCCTGTCCCAGTTCCCAGGAGAACACGGTATTGTTGCTTATTCCGTATGTAGATTTATTTATTTTCCCATAGCGCTACATATCTTCCAAAGCTACATATCTTCCATAGCGCTACGTATCATTCCGTCCTAACAGCAATCCTGTAATCTGTGCTCTTTTCGGTTTATATTTCCATACCACCCCGTTACTCGTCCCGTTAGCCTGTCCGCTCACTTCCCCGGATTCCAGCTCAGGTGACTTCGTGTCCGATTCGGTTCAAGTCTCCATCACCTTAAGCAACCCGTTGAGATATGAGTATGACTAGACGGTCAACAGGAAACTCGCCCTCCCGTTATTTAGAAAATAAAAAAATGTTCGGAAATCCCCCGGTGCTTACCCCAGCCTGGAAGTGTGCAAGCTCTGTCTGGAAATCCGTTCAGTCACTGTGGATGTAGCAAAGAGGAGACCAGGGGCTCCTCACGCAAGAACTGTTTCAGGACAGGGCAGTCCTAACTTTTGCCGGAGCTGCATGCTCTGCTGCCGGAGATCTCAAGTTAACGGCAGTCCGCTGGTAAGACGGATCACTGAAATGGTCTCGCTGGAGGAGTCGACCGGCCGTCTCTTGCCCCACGTCCGGGCGCCAAAAAACTGTGGACACTTTTTGTGACTGAAGACAGAGAAGAAAATTAAAATTAGTCAAAACCTTTTATTAATACATACCAGGCAAAGGTAAAAATGTCAGAGAAACACAGTCCTAGGACACCGCACTTCATCTGCCTCGAGCGCAGATGTCCTTGTTCTTTTATACCTTTCTAATCTCCTGATCGTTGACCACGTAAGCAAAAATAGCATCCTGACTCATTGTACTTTTCCAATTTTTGTAAAGTCATTACCCTAAAGGTATATTTTCTTGTCACATACATCATCAAAAGAAACTTCTAGAAAGTATACATGCTTTTTGTCACGCACGCAAAACACAAACAAGTTTCATCACTCTGTCCTATTTTCTATACACACATGCATTTTGTTCAATTACATCTTTTTATGTTTTCACACAAACAATTTCAGAGAGCGGGAAAGCGAGGCAACCCCAGTTAAAATAAGCAGACTCACATGTAAATGTTAATGATTTTGGAGGTCGGGGTTGGGGGTCCCATTTCAAAGTCTGTAAATGCGAATGTATATTACAATGGAGTAGCTCATGGAGATAATGCAGTTGGTTCAAAGGCATTTCTAGGATTTGCTGGTATCGTGGTCTTTGTCCCCTTTGGTATTGTCAGTCATGGTCTTACATGTATAAAAAAATCAAAGAGTGGATGAGTCCTGTTGGGCTATCTTGCACGTTCATATACTGTAATGGTCCAATGTTGATGAGGGGCTATATTGCTTATCATAGAAATGTCATGTATATAATCAAGAAGAGATCAGGAGAATAATCCACTGAAGCTCTTATCCTTCTCCCAACACCACTGTGTCGCACCTGATTGGTCTTGGATTGGAGGACACCTTCTAGCAAAGTAAAACCTACTTGTAGACCCAGAATTTAACACCAGCACTCAATGTTTCATCAACCTTTCTTCATCCATTTGATACCTGACAATAAACTCCAAAAGGGGGGGTCGGGGGGGGGGTTAGTCTGTTTTTCATGTTCAGGACATTGCCTCCTCTTCAGTCATTCATCCACTGTATTGGCTAGTGCTGCTGTTCAGTTGGTCAGTTGCTTCTGCTTCATCCTTTGTTTGCATTAAGCACTGTCTTGTTGCAGAGGGTGTTAGCATAATATTAATAAATATCACATCTGCCATATCACATGGCTTGCAGACGGCTGTCATCCCGTCTTCCTTCTCAGCCTCTTGGCGTCCCTCAGATCCGTAAGGAGGACACAATTGTGCCTGCACCTCCATTTAAATCAGCCTCATGGACCTTCTGGTGTGCCGTCCGTTCATTCCACAGTGAAGCCACTGACCACTCTGCCTCCTCTCGCTTGCTTTCTCTGCTCAGGCACTCAATATTGTGCTCACTCATGGGGGGTATTTTTCGTAAGTGGATTAGTCGTTTAGCCGGATGTAATTGTTGACAATTTGGCCTGATCCTGGATCTGTCGGTTTTTCGAAACTCTTGCTGGAAGTGTTGTCATAGCAACACATCCTAATCTTCAAACCTGCTCGGAGCAGGTTTGTTCTACGTAAACAAGGATTAGTTTACACACGTAATCAGTGATGGTGCGTGGAAGTCATCCAGTCATGGCTTTGCCGTTCATGAATGAGCGACCAATTGATATTATATACGAATAAATTATACGAAGAGAATTTCATATAGAGAGGGTTTTGTGCGATCGGCAAGATCCTTTATTGCTCCCGGAGGAAATTCTTTTAAAGATACCGCTTTAGCTGAGGGGGAATATTGTACCTCAAAGATTTATTAGCATCTTATATTCGAAGTCAAACTAGGCGAAGTCGGGCTCTCACAACCACACAAACAGTATGCATTGCTTTGAGGTTTTTTACAAGCGGCACTTTTTTTATATACTGTAGGCGATGCGGAAAATCTATCTAAAAGTGCAGTTTGCCAGGCAATTCTTAAAGTCTGTTTGGCTGTGAAATATTTCCTTCGGGTTTTCATAGTGTTTCCTGGACACCTGCGTGTGCAGACAATAAAAGAGGTGTTTCATGCCATTGCAGGTAGGTAATACATAGGCTAAAACACCCACAGTTCCATGAAGAATCTCAATCAGCCTAACATTCTCATTACTAGGATTTCCAAATGTGATTGGGGCACATGGGACTGATCAGAGTGGAGTTTGATCAAACATTATTTGGAAAATGTACCTCTCCTCCTGATGAATAATCAGACACAGTGTCTTCATGAAATATTTGACCTTCGTCAATATCTCGTTGGTCAGACACAGGTTCAAGGGATATGACATTCCCTGCAACTGACCCAACAAAAAAGAGGGCTATATGGAACATACCTATGGCACACATGGAGGACAAATATATGCAATGACCATCCTTTACCTGAAATGAAGTGACCACTGCATCCTGCCACTGGTTCTGAGGAGGAGCTTCCCCCTGGAATGCCCTCAGAAACAAGGCGATGGGCATTTTGCTGGAGAGCCAACTCTTCTGCAGGGGTTAGGTCTGGACTGCGTGGACCTCCACCTGTTTTTTGCTTGTCTGCCTTCTTATTAGCTTTAAAATTAATGTTTTTTATATTTATATATGATTATTTAGGTCAACAATTCTTTAAATAGTTATATACCAATATTTACCAGTTTGAAGTATATTCTTGTACTTCACTTTAACCTGTTCCCATGTTCTCCTTGTGCTCACGTTTGATCTGGAATTATGACATATTAAATAATAATTAATCTGACACATAGGAAGTGAAACGCTGCATTCAGTAAGTACAATGCACACTATTTAGCATTTAATTTGTCGGCCACTTTTTGCCAGCCGTCTTTTCTGGTCTGGGCTGCTTTTGCAGTGTTACCCCTTGTGCATATTAAATCTTGAAATTTTTCATGTCCTTCGAATAAAAGGTCTTGCGCCGCATGTGTGAAAAAAAAAATGCACCCGTTCTTTCGTCATTTTGTTATAGCCTATCAAAGACTTGCTGATCATGTTTTCTAGACTCAATATATATGGGCTTTTCACTTAGGGCGGGTGCGCACATTCATCTCGTATGATTAGATCCAGCTAGACTAATCTAATACACGGCAGCATTTGAAAAACCGACCTATCCCGGATGAGTGTCACCGGCATTAACTTATCCAAGATGAGGCATCTGATCTCAGATGATTTAAGCCAGGCATGTGAAACACGCGGCCCGCACGACAGATTCTAGTTAGCACTAAACTTGTACAAAATGATTGCTATCGTTTGTGATTGAATCATTCTGCATCTTTGGCATTACTTATTGACTTTTCTTTCTTCTGCCTTCTGACAAAAGCACGTTTTCCCATGGCATTACGGTACTGGAAACGTCATCTGCTAGTATAGCCATGAGCCTTGTCCAAAGTTAATGAGTTGCGACGTCGCAACTGAAGTGCTAGGCTGCAGCAGTCTGGCAGCAGGGGCGGCCTTAGGCATGTGCAAACTGTGCACCTGCACAGGGCCACCACGCCAATATATATTGAATATAAAACAGAAAGAGAAAATAACGACACAGCTGACGGCAAAAACATTGTGTTTCTTGTTAATTACTACGCTGTATTTACTAATATCGCTCGAGTCAGAGCAGTAAGCTATATGTAGTATTATAACGTTCTGCCGTAATGAGAATATCATGGGCCGCCACTTGGTCTTCAAGTTACGGACACGTACATATAGAAACGTGTCATGAGCACGAGGCGGTTATGCAGTGTCCGCAACGGACGTGGCCATCCGCCGTGCATAAGATACCATATTGACATTGGTGGGCGAAGGGGCTACCGATTCTTTCTCTGCCCAGGGCCGCCACGAGCCTAGAGCGCCCCTGGCAGGCTACACTACTGGCTGGGCTGCTGAGACTGGCCACTGGGCAGAACTGACCATCACGAGTAGTAATAGCTTGCATATTTTCACATTTTTTTTGCTCTAGTGTTATGTAATTTTGTGCTAGTATTGTAACGAACAGTTAGTGCAGACTACAGCTGAAGATCTGAAGTGGACATGAGAAGTTGGTGAGTTGTTTATTAACAAATTTTTGTGATTTTGAGTTTGTAAAATTAGTGTAGGTCAGGGGGCTTTTTGCATATCGGCTTATTTTACAATACAAACATTGAAGTAAACTTAGTAAAGTAAAATTTGATGTTTGGAAGATTTGTTTTCCAACTTGAGTTACTGAGCAATGAATTCAGTGAGCGTTTACGTAATTTCAGTTCACACGAACAGGACTTTGTGCTGCTTACGTCACCATACTCTTACAATGTTGAGAATAGGTGCCTGAGAATTGATTGAACTGCAGTCAGATTCTACTCTGAAGGCAAAATATAACGAAGTTGGTGTGCCAGGCTTGTATGCTTACCTGCCACCCTCTTATGTGCAGATCCATAAGTTGGCATCAAGAGTACTGTCGATGTTCAGAAGCATTTACCTTTATGAGCAATTGTTTTCGTTACTGAAAGCTACCAAAACCCCACATCATTCAAGACACTGTAAGACTCCTATATAATATAATGAATATAATATAATAATATAAGGACCTAGCTAAGACGCTAAGACTCTAATTGTACGCTGTTGTACAATGATTGTATGGAAATAAATTGCTTTTCTTTAAACTTTAAGTGTTACTTTTTTTAAGTTTTCAGTATGTTACAGTGCGGCCCGCTGACGCACGTATGGCAGTTGAAGCGTCCCACCAATGGTAGTGAATTTGACATGCCTGATTTAAGCATCGTACGAAAAATACCTCCATGGTCTTATGTTGTTTTGTTTTCCTTCTCATTCCCCCTTCTACCGTGCAGGCTTCTCTTATACTGCCTGGTTGGCTGCAGGTGCTGTCCTCCTGGTGTGAATGAGGCACCTGACTGATCTTACATTTGCATGTGAATGCACAAACAGCCAAGCGCACCAAGTCAACCCTGGAACAAAGCCTGCATCCGCACACCCACCACACATTTGGAGCCTGGACGCTCCGGGACCCAAATATTTATTTAAAAATCGTGTTTTGCCATGGACCTCTTATAACAAGTATATCTGCAGTTTACAGAAATGGTGTATAATTTGCTAAATTTGAGGTAAACAGTTGGCTTCACAGGAGCTTTATGCAGAGGCTGTTGTAATGTTTACAAACCTTATGCTAGTGTTGATGTTTCTCAAATTCAAAATTGATTACATAAAACATCACAATCAAATATGTTCTCTTGCTTATCTGACAAATCAGAATTATCTCAAAACTGTACTAATAACAATATGAAAATGTAAGAGCTGCACTAAATATACAGACAGTATCACACACAGCTCTGCAGTTAAATATGCACAAAAACTCCCAAACTCAACAGAGTTGTGGTTGTTAATTGCATGCATAAACATCCAGAAATTTACAGGACTGCTGTTACTAAATAAACCTTAAAATCTATGGTCCGAGAAATGTCTGTTTGACAAGCAAATCAAAAAAGATTTTTGCAAGGGCTCAAAAATTTCAATGGTAAGTTTAATTAAAATTCACATATTGATGGCAGTAATAAAGAATTTCTTAGAGGGCCCATGAACATTAAATGTACATATTGTTGTGCATTAAAATGAACTGATGACATCATTTGGTTCTAAAAGAATAATCAAAGACAATTTTAATACCAAATGTTAAAGTACAAGGACAGGTGTATCAATGTCTTAGAAAATTTCCCAGGCAAAGGGTAACACAGCTTATTATAATTTTATTTCATTACTGAGATCCTCTAAACAAGTATTTTATATACTGTTTTTCACATGAGCGTTTCCTCTTGAATTTGTTGTTGTATGGACCTCCTCGCTTCTTTTGGTATCTAAATTTTTGTTTAACTTCAAGGTTAGCTGTCTTCCACCTGTGTGAAACATTTAATATAGGTTGGAATTGTTGAGTCTGGTGTCCTTCCGTTTGCCCTTAGCTGATACCTGGAATTGAAAGTTATCATAAGAATACTGCTTAGTGACTCTAAGGGCATAATAGACAGGCATGCCAGTGTTAACATGTATCACTGTAAGCTCAGTTCTTCCAAGGCCATACATCACCAAAAGCATCATTACATCAAGTAATAACACTGACATTAAAACAGTGACTTGTTTCTAATTTAATTTTATGGTAAATAATTAAATAGAGAAACATTGAAAGACAATGAGTAGAACAGAAACTTGCATAAAAAGATATACATTTATTACTGAAGAATAAACTTTTATTTGGTGTATGTATTGAGTCCATAATAAAATTGAACTGAAATGCATGATTTTGTATTTAACAGTAACCTTTTATTGTTTGCCCTAGGAATGTGACCAAGTTCACATAGAAGATGTTGCATCTGATGACAATGGTCAAGATTTAAGGTTTCTGGATTTTATTTGCAATGTGTTGTTTTTTGTCATTTTTGATCTTTGTTGTTTAAAAAAAATGCAAAATCTTTGATTTTTAAAGTATTTAAAATTTTGTAATGAATCGTGATACCAAGCCCTGTTGTAGCCAGCCACATTTAAGCAAACAATTTTGATAGTATTTTAAAATCCAGTCTTTGTGTGTAGTAGAGTCTGACTTCCTGTTTTGAATTACCTTTGATAGTATTAATGTGATTTTAGTTTATGGACTTACCAAAAGCAGTGTATAACAATGATCCATTGTAGTTAATCAAGTTTAAAGTGGCAGCATACTTGCATGCAGCACTGGATGGGGCTACAGCCCACTGTAGGGCCCACAGGAAGGAAAACTAGAGTATCTGGAGATAAAGACATATATTCATGGAGAGAATGTGCAGACTCCACACAAATAACTACATGTGAGTTTTGAGCCCTGACCTATTGATCTATGATGCAACAGTGATCACCACTACACCTCTCTGCCACCCTGTATCATAGATATGTATCCAAAACATTTAAATTTTCCAATTGCATGCTGTGGGTAGTAATGTACGGTATTGATGAAACAGTGTTTTAGATCAGATAAAGTATTAGCACATCTTATGTTTTTCACACTATTGAAATTTAGCATTATTGTTGGATTAACTGGATTTACCAAGTCTCTGTCCTAAAATTAAATTACATATGAATATGTGTCGGTTTGTTTTTTTTTCTTGTAATTCAGGTAATACCCCTTTCTGCAAGGCTAACAAGTCTCTTGTGTTTGTTTAAAGTAACTACAATTTCTCTGCGGATGGCTTCAGTGGTTCTGGAAGTGGATCTTGCAACAGTTCGACAGGCGGTGTCCAGGGAGGTGTGGAGTGGATGAGGAAATTGGCATTCCGCTATCGCCGCCTTAAAGAAATATACAATGCCTATAAATCTAATGCTGGTGGTAAGATTTTCTTTCAAATGGAATTAAACTGTAGATTGAAGGGCTCTGTCCATATTTCACATTTCTGGAGTTAGTCTTTTGAAGCCTTTTCCATAAGGCTGATGGCTAAGACAATAACCAAAATCTTTGCTTAGAAGAAATTAAAGCAATAGCTCTTTTAAGATAAATATGGAGAACTGATTGAAACTAATATGATGCATGTAGTATGTTCAGCACATGTTTTCATAACTAATTATTGATTGTGTAAATATTTTAATAAATGTAAGAATTTTATAGAATCTCATTAACTTCAATGACTTTGCATGGAAATAAAAAAATTTAACTCTAATTCTGTAAACTACAAATGCACAGATACGGAATTTTTTTTTTTTTCCCAGCCCAAAAGAATTAACTGATTGCAGAACAGTATGGCACTTACAAGCGTTATAATGCTTACAAACATTTATAGAGTCTTAAGCCATTACTTCACAGTACCCAGCATTGCACACACCCACTTGTACAGGGCCAATTTAGAGATGCCAGTTTATCGAACGTGCAGCTCTTTTAAGAATGCCAAGAACAAGCTAGGACCTTTCCAACAAGTTTATTGTCAAAGAAGCTTCGTACGTAGATTGATTAGTCTGGATCAAAACCTGCAGTGTTTATAGATTTGATGTTGTATTTTTTGGTTTCATAATGCTAATTTCAAAAGTGAATTAGTTTTCAAAGAAAACCAGAATACATTAATTGCATCAGTTTTTCCTATGCCTAGGGTGCATTGAGTTGAAGATGGCTATATACAATGGGAATGTCCCATTAATCCTAGGCACCTCTCATTATGAACTGTGCTCTTCTCACACGTGTGCTTCTGTAACATGACTCTAGAAAAACATTTTTCCTACATTATTTATGTTGTGTTGGTATCCTGTTTTTTTCTACTACAATATGCTTGCTTTCTTTCTACGTGTTGAGTTCCAGTACACTGTATTATCATACAGGATAAAAAAAACAAAACAAACTTGAGTACATTTGAGTAATACTTTTGTACTTGGCAGAATGAACCACATAACCTTGCATGAAAATAATAAAATAAATTAAACTTGAGTAAAGCCCCAGACATGTCTCTCTCTCTGGTCCTTTCTTGCACTTAAAATTCTCGCCTCTTTAAATTGCCGCAGGAGCTGGCAGTTGAGCTGTCTGCTTCAGTCGCTCACCCAAGTTAGTAAATACTTGGTCGTTGCATAAAGTACCGTCCTTTATTTGCACACCTGCATTACTAAACTATGCTTCCTTTAAAAAATATATTTCCTTTTTAAATGTGCTGTCACTCACAATAATAAACTGCAGAGTGACTAATGACATAAAAGCAAAATTGAAAGATAAATTCAAACAGTGCCCTACCGTCCATTATAAACCTCCAAATCCAAACAGTGGATACTGGATTATACAAGAGGCACATATTACGTGCCACACAGAACTGGCTAAAACATGGCCCATTTTTATGGCCATCAATCAAAGTGCCACAAATAAACACAGAGATGCAAAAGTTAAACTTACTGTTAAAATTCGGCATAATATATATTTAATAATAATAATAATTCATTACATTTATATAGCGCTTTTCTCAGTACTCAAAGCGCTATCCACACAGGGAGGAACCGGGAAGCGAACCCACAATCTTCCACAGTCTCCTTACTGCAAAGCAGCAGCACTACCACTGCGTATTTACTTGTAAGAAGGTTAGTTTAATTAGCTGTGTATCATTAATAACCCTATTCTTTTTTTTTTGTGTGTGTTTTCCATAAAACAGAACTTCTCAGTCCAGGGAAACGTGACTTGCTCATTCGTCTTCAAGCTGAAGTTGAGTCTATTACTGATTCTTGGTTAGGAATTGCATTGAAATCATTGCATCTTATTCAATCAAGGTACTAATACTGAATCATTAAAAATTTGACTCTAATAATGTATAATTTATTTCAGATTGATGTTTTAGGAGTTATATTTCTGCTTATTTGAAATTATATTGGAATTTAAATAATGCATTATTTAATAACTTTATCATATTTAAAAGTAAATTTAGTATAGCTCAGTTTCACTAAGCTCAATGTTTATAATGTTCTTTGTCCTACAGAGGAAAATGTATAAATGTGTTGGTTACCACCACTCAATTGGTACCTGCATTGGCTAAAGTGCTTCTTTATGGATTAGGTGAAGTTTTCCCAATTGAAAATATATACAGTGCAACAAAAATTGGTAAGTTTGGTAGTGACTCTCTTAAAGTTTTTGTTTTGTATTGAATTATCTATCTATCTCTCTCTCTCTCTCTCTCTCTCTCTCTCTCTCTCTCTCTCTCTCTCTCTCTCTCTCTCTCTCCTAAGCACAACCAAAATTCTTTAATGGTAGTCTGAAGTACAGTGCATCCGGAAAGTATTCACAGCGCATCACTTTTTCCACATTTTGTTATGTTACAGCCTTATTCCAAAATGGGTTAAATTCATTTTTTTCCTCAGAATTCTACACACAACACCCCTAATGATAGCATGAAAAAAGTTTACTTGAGGTTTTTGCAAAAAAAAATTGAGAACGCACATGTACATAAGTATTCACAGCCTTTGCCGTGAAGCTCGAAATTGAGCTCAGGTGCATCCTGTTTCCCCTGATCATCTTTGAGATGTTTCTGCAGCTTAATTGGAGTCCACCTGTGGTAAATTCAGTTGACTGGACATGATATGGAAAGGCACACACCTGTCTATATAAGGTCCCACAGTTGACAGTTCATGTCAGAGCACAAACCAAGCATGAAGTCAAAGGAATTGTCTGTAGACCTCTGAGACAGGATTGTCTCGAGGCACATATCTGGGGAAGGTTACAGAAAAATTTCTGCTGCTTCGAAGGTCCCAATGAGCACAGTGGCCTCCATCATCCGTCAGTGGAAGAAGTTTGAAACCACCAGGACTCTTCCTAGAGCTGGCCGGCCATCTAAACTGAGCGATCGGGGGAGAAGGGCCTTAGTCAGGGAGGTGACCAAGAACCCAATGGTCACTCTGTCAGAGCTCCAGAGGTCCTCTGTGGAGAGAGGAGAACCTTCCAGAAGGACAACCATCTCTGCAGCAATTCACCAATCAGGCCTGTATGGTAGAGTGGCCAGACGGAAGCCACTCCTTAGTAAAAGGCACATGGCATCCTGCCTGGAGTTTGCCAAAAGGCACCTGAAGGACTCTCGGACCATGAGAAAGAAAATTCTCTGGTCTGATGAGACAAAGATTGAACTCTTTGGTGTGAATGCCAGGCGTCACGTTTGGAGGAAACCTGGCACCATCCCTACAGTGAAGCATGGTTGTGGCAGCATCATGCTGTGGGGATGTTTTTCAGCGGCAGCAACTGGGAGACTAGTCAGGATAAAGGGAAAGATGACTGCTGCAATGTACAGACACATCCTGGATGAAAACCTGCTCCAGAGCGCTCTTGACCTCAGACTGGGGTGACGGTTCATCTTTCAGCAGGACAACGACCCTAAGCACACAGCCAAGATATCAAAGGAGTGGCTTCAGGACAACTCTGTGAAATTCCTTGAGTGGCCCAACCAGAGCCCAGACTTGAATCCGATTGAACATCTCTGGAGAGATCTTAAAATGGCTGTGCACCGACGCTTCCCATCCAACCTGATGGACCTTGAGAGGTGCTGCAAAGAGGAATGGGCAAAACTGGCCAAGGATAAGTGTGCCAAGCTTGTGGCATCATATTCAACAAGACTTGAGGTTGTAATTGGTGTCAAAGGTGCATCGACAAAGTATTGAGCAAAGGCTGTGAATACTTATGTACATGTGATTTCTCAGTTTTTTTTATTTTTAATAAATTTGCAAAAACCTCAAGTAAACTTTTTTCACGTTGTCATTATGGAGTGTTGTGTGCAGAATTCTGAGGGAAAAAAATGAATTTAATCCATTTTGGAATAAGGCTGTAACATAACAAAAGGTGGAAAAAGTGATGCGTTGTGAATACTTTCTGGATGCACTGTAATTTGTGACAGAGGCCTAGAGTTCTGTAAATTTCAGTGTACTACCTTAAATCTGTTTTAGAAATAACACAAGTTCCCTAAAAATAACTTGTTTTATTATAACTTAGAGTGAAAGGCAACACGCTACTGCAGATGTCTTAAGTAACATAGTTGGGTTTTCAAAATGCATTTTCTCAAGGTTTTAAACATAAGTAAGTTCTTTAACTGTTTAAGTGGAATAACGTAATATAATCAAAGTAAATATATGGTGTTAAATGTTTGTCCAGTTTTGTTTCATTTTAGACCTTTGTTTAATTGCATGTGTGTTTTTTTTAATTTTTTTTAGTTATGGGTTCTTACTTTAAAAAAATCATTAGGGAACATTACTTTGTGTTTTGGGTACAGTAAGATTAATCTGAATTTTAAAACTCCCAGGTGTGAATATATAATTTTAACCCCTCTGTCCCACTGTTCAGTAGAAAAGAAGTCCTTCTCCTATGGGGAAGGAACCAAGACCTCATATTTAGAGGTGCTGATTCTAATCCTAACCACTTTATAATCCATTGTGAAACAGTGTGGTGATGTACACCACAGATAAGTCATTAGAGGATAACATGACATCATCATCCGTAAACTGTAGAGATGTAGTGCTTTGGTACCAGAGTTAAATATCTTCAGTCTTCAGCCGTACTTTTATATCCCATCCATAAAGTTTTTAACATGAGGGGAAATTGCGTCATTACTAAGAAGTGACCTTATACATTGGTTTCAGTTTGTTTTCTTTCATTTTTTATAACTTTTTTTTATCTTTTAGGAAAAGAAAGTTGCTTTGAACGAATTATGTCACGTTTTGGGAAAAAAGTTACATATGTGGTTATTGGTGATGGACGTGATGAAGAGTTTGCAGCCAAACAGGTGACATTTCTTTCTCCTGCCATTCCCTGAGTATCAGTTCATTAACTAATAACTTCAGATTTACACAGGTGTAACACATACTTGATTCACAGTCAATAGAGAGAGAGAGAGAGAGGTTGGGAGCATGTGCTAATAGCGAGTTTCCACACCCATCACATGACTGGGACCCAAGTGCAGCGTGTGACACCTCAGCACCACACTGGAATAGTGTGAGGATTTTTGAAGTGGCCGGGGTGTTAATCCTGCCACCAACACCCAAGTTTTTCCTGTTGTTGCAGGACCTCCCTGCAGGGCTGGATGTAGGGTGCCCTCATACCCAGGACGAAGCAATTGCAGGTTAAAGGGCCTTGCTCAAGAGCCCAAAGAAGTAGAGTCACTTCTGGCGTTTATGGGATTCGAGCCACTACTCCAACCTACAGTGAATAGAGATTAACAAAAAAGTTATCTCCAATATAATATTTTGAAATAATTTTACATATAAGTTGACTTTTTTTTTTTTTAATTAAATGAACAGTTTTTAAACTTTTATTTTATGAAAACAATTTTGAATCCCTTATGTTTAGTACTTAGAGCATCCTATTTTGAATTTAATGACAGAAGAGCCCAAAACCTTTTTGCAGTAATATTTAATACATTTAAAGAATAAATTGGGACATTCCTCTATAAGGAAAATGTTCAGATTCGTCTTATAACTGGGTCTCTGCAAATCAAGGCATAATTTTTATTCTATGTTAATTCCATAAACTGCGATTACCATTGTGAAAAGATTTTGTTTTATTTTGAGTTGCGTTTAAGTCATTTCTAAGATGAAAAGTACTTTTGCAGCCGTATTTTGTCCTGTTATGAGTCAGTAATGTATTTAGCTAAAATATCCTCATAATCTAGATCTTGGTCTCATTGGTCATAAAAAGTGTTCCAGGGCCAGTGGTATCAAAACATCTTTTCAGCATCAAAAATCCACTTCTATATTTCATAGTGGTTTTCAATTTATTTTCTGTATGTGTTTCCATCAACTTATACCAAACAATTAGACTGATTTTCAGTTTCTCTTTTGACCTTGGCACCAAGTTGTAATCAAGATTGGACAGTGTAGTTTAATGGTTAAAGCTTTGGATCTGAAACCCTGAGGTTGTGGGTTCAAATCCCCGCTACTGACACTGTGTGTCTATGAGGAAGTCACTTGACCTTCCTGTGCTCCAATTGGAAACCAAAAGAAATTTAGCCAATTTTATCATAAATGTTGCCAGTCTCATTGGATAAAGGTGTCAGCCAAATAAGTAAATGTAAATGAAAAACTTTGGGCAACTCCCATCTGTTTTCAATAACAGGGAACAATCCAACGGGCCTTTTATTTGGCAAATTGTAGAGATCACGTGAAGTTGGAGATTTAATTAGTAACTTAGATTAGTAAGTGTCATAATAGTATTTTAAAAAATACTTTATACTGACTTAATGTTTTATTTTTGGTTTATTATAAACATTGAATCTGACCCATGACACAAGTGCTTTATATGTTAACTTATTATTTGGATTCACTCTGCATTATGTGAAGAACACAATCTTGTGTTAATTTTTAATTGTATTTTTATGCGTTCTGCGTAACTAAGTTAGACAGTTCTGAAGTACATTCCAAGGTATTTAACCAAGCAGTTTGGTGTGTGTAAAATATTTAGTAACTTTTTTTTAACAGATCTCCAATTTGATTTGCATTTCTCCCATGCATTTATACTTGATCAAGCTAACACACCATCCTATTCTAAAATTTAATTTTAAAGAAACACTGACATCTGCTGCAGAAGTGTTTACTTTTTTGTATATTTTTTTCTTTATTTGATCTTTAATTATATGAGAGAATTATTATTGTCAGGTTTAAATAATGAGGTTAACATAATGTCATAATTATTCTTTTATACCATAATGTTTTATAATGTTAATATGTTCAGTGAAACATGTCCATTTTAAAAAATACAAAATTGGTAGAAACATAATAATATATTTTATTTGAGGCCAAGTTACTCATTTTGATTTACTAGTAAGCAAGTTGCAATCATGTCTTTGATTCTATTAAAAATGAAGAATACAGAATAATGCTAGTTTTTAATGATAATGTGATGTTGGCTGGCAAGCAGTCTGCGGCCTTATTGTTTATAAGTTCTGAAGAGGGTCAGTTTTGTGTAATGCATCAGAATTCTTCTGTTTGCTTTCTTTACTTTTTGCTGATTTGAGTCATTATTGCAAAACTCTTTTATAAGTTGAGTGTTCATTGTTATGTGTATTTTATTCTAGCACAACATGCCATTTTGGAGAATAAGCAATCATGGAGATCTTATATCACTGCACCAAGCTCTGGAACTTGATTTCTTATAACATTGGAGACAATAGGACTATTTCATAAACTTAATACAGGATTAAGCCAATAAACAAAATACCCAGATGAAGACAATCAAAGCAGTGCCACATGAACTGGGCAATTTACGTTCAGAATCATGAGCTGAATGTGAACTGAAGCTTGAGAGACAAGGATGGATTTTGTGCTATTTCATCCACAAACCGCATTTCTTTTTCACAGATGTATTGAGTAACATTTTTGAAAACCATGGCTGATGTTTTTTTTTTGTTTTTTTTTTAATGTTCTAAACCAAATCAAGGCATCACTGAATCCTGTTATCATAAAAAACTAAATAAACAAGGAAAGGCATCTTACTTTGACTTTATCCAAGTGAATGCCATAGAAAACTGGTCCACTCCACTATGAACACTAGTGCTGTGGTGTATTGAGGAGGATCATGAGTACTTCATTTTTCATCTCACAAATATTAATACAAATGACTGAGTGTTAATTACACTATGCTATTTGGATAATATATGGACTTTTTTGCTGTGAAACGTAGCCAAGGCAAAATTGATTTTTATTTTTTTTGTTCTTTCAGTAATTGGGTTCCAATGAATCGGCACCCAAAACATTTTTGCTGATGGTCATAAAACTTGGGCAACATCTTGGACTTTAAATATGCATATAAATAGGCCTATATATATTTATATATACAGTATTTACATATATAAAACTCACTCACTTCCTGAAAGATTGTTCAACTACTGGAATGACACGGGGGGGGGGGGGGGAGATTTGGGGGACATGGCATGTGTTTACTAGTAACATTGTAGGTCATTTTTTTCCCTTGTATTTCAAACTACTTTAATGGAGTGGGGTATGAGTGGAGCTCATAAACCATATAGTATGAGTATGTGGCTCTAAATGGTATAATAGCTGTGGCCATGTATTTCTTTGGGGCTTCTCCTGGGTAGTAAAGGCTTTGTCTTTTTATTAAGTTAATCTTTTTTTTTTTTTTTTTTTTTATAAGGTGTAAGTAAATGATGTCAATAAAAAAAATATTGTTTTGCTTTTTAACCAGTTCTCTGAAAGGTTATTTTTCTGCCAGGATAACATGGCACCAATTTGTGTTGTGACTAGTGAATAATTTATCCTAGAGTAATGGTTTGACAGTTACCTTTCAGTTAAGTCTTATTACTTGATTAGTCATTTCTGTTTTTAATATATACAGTTGCTACAGGTGACAGAGTAAGCTCTATTTTATTATAATTATCATTAAGAACTAGCAATCATTTTTCTGTAAAATGTTTAATTATGGTATCATGGTTTTAGTATGGAAATGTCAGTACAGTAGCTCTTAAAAATCCTAGAGGATCGAGTGCAGTAAAGAGTGCATCACTTAGTCATACAATATCAACAGTAAGTTTGAATTCAATTTTAACTTTTTTGGGCATGTATTTGCAAAATGGAGAGTAATCATTCTGTTATTTAATTATTTTAATTCTTAATGGCATTCAAAATGTGGTACAGGTGCTGAGGACTCCCCATTGGGTGTATTCGATCATATAAAGTCCATGTACCTTTTTGTGCATATATTGTAATTTTTTATATTTCTTTTGCTGTAATTTGACCATTTCTGTTGGCTTGCTGGTGGGCCAAAACAATGGAGCCAAACAAGGTTGTGTTGCCATCAGAAGATAAGAAAGAGGAGAGAGAGGTTTGGAGCATGCACTGAGACAGCGCGTTGCTGCACACCACAAACCACCTTAGGATACAACTTACTGTGGATATTTTTTCCTACCTATATTTATTTAAAATGTTTTTCCTAAAAACCAAAGTTGGAGTTACACAAGCAGTACATTTGAAATGACAGTATACTGAAAATATTTTAAAATCTTGAATGATTTTTCTAGACTTTCCATTATTACTTTGACAACAGTTAAAAGAACTGGCCAAGGAGATGGAGAAATTGGGTACCAATGTGTGAACATTCATCATGAAGACTGTCCTTCATTGCCATTGCTGGACAGCTGTCACACAGAGAAGAAGCCCCTATTCTAAGAGGAAGAAGGGTGAGGTTTTTAAACCAAAGAATACTATCCCAACTTTGAAGTATGGAGGTGGCTGCATCATATCATTGGGGTGTTTTGCTCGTAGAGGGTTGTGGGGCACTTTATACGGTAAATAGCATCATGCGGAAAGAGGATTATCTAGAAATTATAAAGCAACACCAAGATCTCGGCTAGAAAGTTGAAATCAACAAAGTGAAAGTATTGCAGTGACCATCACTAAGTTCTGACCAAAATCTTCTAGAAAGTTGGTGGGCTATACTGAAAAAGCATGTACCAGCAAGGAGGTCCACTAAGAGGTTCTGTCGAGAGGAAACGGATAAAAGTATGAAATCTGAGATTACATACAGTGTTTTTTCTTGGCAGCTCAACAAATGATCCTGGCACTTGTGGCCGAAATCTTGGTTGGTCTACCTGACTGTGGCTTGGTAACAACAGAACCCCTAACTTTCCACTTTTTTTTATTTATTTATTTTTTTTAATCAGACTTTGAACACTACTGGCAGGCATTTTCAGGTCTCCGGATATCTTTTTATATACATTTCCTGATTTATACAATTCAACAACCTTTTCTCTCAGTTCCTTTGACCATTCTTTTGCTTTCTCCATGGCTTGGTAACCAGCAAAGTCAGTGCAGCTCTGTATGAATTTAAACTACTTATGCGCAGATATTGATTACAATCAAAGAAGTTACAGGTGTGGAGACTCCCTTAAATTACCTTTTAATTTGAACCTGTGTGTGTCAACCTATGTACAGTTGCTGGTCATAAAATTAGAATATCATGACAAAGTTGATTTATTTCAGTAATTCCATTCAAAAAGTGAAACTTGTATATTAGATTCATTCATTACACACAGACTGATGTATTTCAAATATTTATTTCTTTTAATGTTGATGATTATAACTGACAACTAATGAAAGTCCCAAATTCAGTATCTTGGAAAATTAGAATATTGTGAAAAGGTTCAATATTGAAGACACCTGGTGCCACACTCTAATCAGCTAATTAACTCAAAACACCTGCAAAAGCCTTTAAATGGTGTCTCAGTCTAGTTCGGTAGGCTACACAATCATGGGGAAGACTGCTGACTTGACAGTTGTCCAAAAGACGACCATTGACACCTTGCACAAGGAGGGCAAGACACAAAAGGCCATTGCTAAAGAGGCTGGCTGTTCACAGAGCTCTGTGTCCAAGCACATTAATAGAGAGGCGAAGGGAAGGACAAGATGTGGTAGAAAAAAGTGTACAAGCAATAGGGATAACCGCACCCTGGAGAGGATTGTGAAACAAAACCCATTCCAAAATGTGGGGGAGATTCACAAAGAGTGGACTGCAGCTGGAGTCAGTGCTTCAAGAATCACCACGCACAGACGTCTGCAAGACATGGGTTTCAGCTGTCGCATTCCTTGTGTCAAGCCACTCCTGAACAAGAGACAGCGTCAGAAGCGTCTCGCCTTTGGACTGCTGCTGAGTGGTCCAAAGTTATGTTCTCTGATGAAAGTAAATTTTGCATTTCCTTTGGAAATCAAGGTTCCAGAGTCTGGAGGAAGAGAGGAGAGGCACAGAATCCACGTTGCGTGAGGTCCAGTGTAAAGCTTCCATAGTCAGTGATGGTTTGGGGTGCCATGTCATCTGCTGGTGTTGGTCCATTGTGTTTTCTGAGGTCCAATGTCAACGCCGCCATCTACCAGGAAGTTTTAGAGCACTTCATGCTTCCTGCTGCTGATGAACTTTATGGAGATGCAGATTTCATTTTCCAACAGGACCTGGCACCTGCACACAGTGCCAAAGCTACCAGTACCTGGTTTAAGGACCATGGTATCCCTGTTCTTGAGTGGCCAGCAAACTCGCCTGACCTTAACCCCATAGAAAATCTATGGGTTATTGTGAAGAGGAAGATGCAATACGCCAGACCCAACAATTCAGAAGAGCTGAAGGCCACTATCAGAGCAACATGGGCTCTCCTAACACCTGAGCAGTACCACAGACTGATCGACTCCATGCCACGCCGCATTGCTGCAGTAATCCAGGCCAAAGGAGCCCCAACTAAATATTGAGTCCTGTACATGCTCATACTTTTCATGTTCATACCTTTCAGTTGGCCAACATTTCTAAAAATCCTTTTTTAGCATTGGTCTTAATTGATATTCTAATTTTCCGAGATACTGAATTTGGGACTTTCATTAGTTGTCAGTTATAATCATCAACATTAAAAGAAATAAACATTTGAAATACATCAGTCTGTGTGTAATGAATGAATCTAATATACAAGTTTCACTTTTTGAATGGAATTACTGAAATCAACTTTGTCATGATATTCTAATTTTATGACCAGCACCTGTATATTATCAGCCCCAACATTCAAGGTTATGTAAACTTTTGTTCAGGCCCATTTGGGCAATTTCAGTTCTCATTATGATTTAAAAAGAGCACACACAGTTATTTGATAATAAATTACCTATCCCGAGCGTACTCCCTAATTAAAAGGAAAGCTTTCCGTATGATTCCAGAAAATGGCCAATATTTTACAAATTATGCCAGGATATGTACATTTTTGAGCAAAACTATAAATTTGCTAGGAGTGTTTACAAATGTAGAATTGCTGTTCATAACTGACTGACTGCCATATCCCAATGAATAGGTAGATGATTCCTTATTAATGAAACTTTTATTTTTTCTCTCTTAGTCAATATTTAAATTCTTTTTATCTATTATAAATTGAAGAAATTGAAGGGGTGCTGGATAATTCTTCCAAAATTAACACATTAGCAGAGTTGAACGGGTTAGTAAATGTGAGTAGCTTTTCAGGTTTCGTGATCCATCTGGGACAATATACTGCTTTTTGTATGGCTCCTCTGACATTATGGTAATGATCCTCTTTTTAGGTTCCAGTATGTACTGATTTTCTTATTTAGTTCTTTAGATTAAAAAACCCTGGCATGCACTGTGTGACATAACTGTAATGTGATTTTTTTTTTTTCTGACTAGCTTAAAATGGCATCTAATGCATGATCGGGTTTTTCATGGAAGGAACTTGACTTGAACATCTGAAACAATATAAAGGTAAATGGTCACTTGGTAAACACAAATTTAATAATGTTAATTTGCAAAACTACAGCTAACTTACCTTGTTTATTCTGTATTACAATATGCCGTTATCTGTCGAAACAGAGTAAGCAAATATTAAATATAAAAGAACAGGTTAGCCAGAAGTTTTGGCATACTCTCATACAAAGTTAAACTTCCCTAGGTAACTATAAAGGAATTCCTTCATAAAACTTCTATAGTTTTTGATGCTGTTTTTGTGTGGTGTGTTTTAACGATACTTGCTGTTTGCTAAAATTGATTATTAGAAGTGAAAGGAGAGAAGTGGAATCAATGCAATCAACTAAAAGGAAATTGGTTTACCCGTCGGTATGTCGCTTCAGAATTTTGGGGAAAGGGCTGAGGACCCCACAACCACCGGACCAGTGACTTGTCTGACCCTTGAGATTTTAAACTGTGGCCCTCTGTAACCACTCACCTTTCAAACTTCTGAACTCTCTGACAGAACCTGGAGATGCTAACCGCTTCAACATGGAGAGCACATTGGTTAACAGCGAAATGGAGAACAAGCTTCATAACTGCAGTATCATTCATACTGCCGAATT
The DNA here is from genome assembly GCF_900747795.2 of Erpetoichthys calabaricus. Classification (NCBI taxonomy): domain Eukaryota; kingdom Metazoa; phylum Chordata; class Cladistia; order Polypteriformes; family Polypteridae; genus Erpetoichthys; species Erpetoichthys calabaricus. The sequence continues at coordinate 80,524,006 of NC_041407.2, forward strand.
TTGGTGGGGGGTTTACCGGCAGAGCCTGACATGGATTGTATGCTGAATGATTCATTAATACAAGCGAAGTATAACATGATTTGCCTTGATTGATGGTGGTTGTGGTTATTTTGTTTCTATTATGGTTTTGAGGCAGAACTATAGTATCTTTTCACTGTGCATTTTCTAAGAGTGAACCTGTTGAGCTACACTCTGAACACATTTTGTTATAGTGATGGCAAAAGCAAATTTGTTTGTTCGATAATATTCAGAGCTCAGCCAGTTTAAATTACTTGTGGATCACACAGTTGGTTGTAGGTGGCGAATGGATCAGAAACCCAGAATCAAAGGGAAGCTCAGGCCTGAGTTGGATGCTAACTCATCACATGGCGCACTTGCACACCAACACCAGAAGCAGACATATGTTGCTATACAGGAGCTGTTCAGGTAAGAGGCCTTTTACTTCTAGTCTGAGGTGTCTTGACAAGCTGATCAGAAGTACAGTGCATGCTTGTTAAATTGGAATACGAAGAAGGACATTAGTTTTTGGTTTTAATACTTTTGCTTAGTTAACTGAGAATCTCAGAGAATTTACCTTTATCATTTAGTACTACCGTCCAAAGCATTCACTGTGTTTTGAAAAACTGCAAAGGTTAATGTCCACATGCTCTGGTGCCAATGTGTGCTTTTGTCTTGTATGGGTTCGTGTTGGAGGACCCAACATGGCTCTCTGCAACTGCCAGTGTTCTCAGTCTCTCATATATTAAATCTTCATTTCCTTGAGAACACACAGCCTACAAGAAAAGAAGACAGTTGGGAGTAGGATGGTTGTCAGCATGTTACTACTTCTGCTTGGACTATATGAAGATTTAAAGCACCCAGGTTGTATGACTCTTTGTAGCTCCGTATATGTGCTGTTAATAGTTTTAATATGGATAAATATAATTTTCAACTAAAACCTTAAAAGACCATGTTTTTCATTATTACTAGCATCCTAAGAAGCTAGATTGTCCATTCTGTGTCTAACTGTGGTCTACTGGGTTGAAGAACATGCTTGGAAATAAGACTGTCCAGTCAGCAAGGAGCCTGGCATTAGAGGTCCTTAGGTTTTAATAAGCAGGGTAAAATACGGACACTGACGTGGGTCATGGGTGTAGCGCTCGTCTGACATTTCTTCCTTTACCGCATTAAGAAGAACCTAAGAGGTTGGTTGGTACCTTTCATTTTAGGTGATCCCATAACTCAATAAAACAGTTGCCACCTAATCCATCCATCCATTTTCCAACCTGCTGAATCCGAACACAGGGTCACGGGAGTTTGCTGGAGCCAATCCCAGCCAACACAGGGCACAAGGCAGGAACCAATCCCGGGCAGGGTGCCAACCCACCGCAGGACACACACAAACACACCCACACACCAAGCACACACTAGGGCCAATTTAGAATCGCCAATCCACCTAACCTGCATGTCTTTGGACTGTGGGAGGAAACCGGAACGCCTGGAGGAAACCCACGCAGACACGGGGAGAACATGCAAACTCCACGCAGGAAGGACGCGGGAAGCGAACCTGGGTCTCCTAACTGCGAGGCAGCAGCGGCGCCACCGTGCCACCCTAATCCAACATGTGTAAGTGTTTGATGAGGGAGTGTGATAAATTAACTTGCACAGACACGAGGAGAACTTGCACACATTACGCAGATAGTGACTGAATTCGGGAGTCAGCTTCTGGCCCTTCAGCTGAAGGGCAGAAATGCTTAACATTCTACCACCACATTAACTAATATGTCATAAAAAATATACAGTATATATAATCTACACTGTATATACAGTGTGTGTATGTGTATATATACTGCTCAAAAAAATTAAAGGAACACTTTTTAATCAGAGTATAGCATCAAGTCAATAAAACTTCTGGGCTACTGATCTGGTCAGTTAAGTAGCAGAGGGGGCTGTTAATCAGTTAATCAGCTGCTTTGGTGCACTAGAGGGGCAACAATGAGACGACCCCCAAAACAGGAATGGTTTAACAGGTGGAGGCCACTGACATTTTCACTCTTCATCTGTTTTTTCACTAGTTTTGCATTTGGCAGTCAGTGTCACTACTGGTAGCACAAGGCAATACCTGGACCCAACGGAGGTTGCACAAGTAGTCCAACTTCTCCAGGATGGCACATCAATATGTGCCATTGCCAGAAGGTTTGCTGTGTCTCCCAGCACAGCCTCAAGGCCATGGAGGAGATTCCAGAAGACAGGCAGGTACTCTAGGAGAGCTAGACGGGGCTGTAGAAGGTCCTTAACTCATCAGCAGGACCCACTTGTATCTGCTCCTTTGGGCAAGGAGGAACAGGATGAGAACTGCCAGAGCCCTACGAAATGACCTCCAGCAGGCCACTGGCGTGAATATCTCTGACTAAACAATCAGAAACAGACTTCATGAGGGTGGCCCGAGGGCCCGACATCCTCTAGTGAGCTCTGTGCTCACTGCCCAGCATCATGGAGCTCGACTGGCATTTGCCCTAGAATAGCAGAATTGGCAGGTTAACCACTGGTGCCCTGTGCTTTTCACAGATGAGAGCAGATTCACCCTAGGCACATATGACAGACATGAAGGGGTCTGGAGAAGCCATGGAGAATTTTATGCTGCCTGTAACACCGTTCAGCATGATCGGTTTGGTGGTGGGACAGTGATGGTCTGGGGAGGCATATCCATGGAGGGACGCACAGACCTCTACAGGCTAAACAATGGCATCTTGACTGCCATTAGGTATCTGGATGAAATTCATGGACCCATTGTCAGACCCTATGCTGGTGCAGTGGGTCCTGGGTTCCTCCTGATGCACAACAATGGCATGACCTCATGTGAGGAGAGTATGCAGGCAGTTCCTGGAGGATGAAGGAATTGACACGATTGACTGGCCCCCATGCTCGGCTGACCTAAATCCAATAAAGCACCTCTGGGACATTGTTTCAGTCCATCTGATGCCCAGGTCCAGATCTGGGAGGATATCCCCCAGGACACCATCCATCGTCTCATTAGGAGTGACATTGTCAGGCATGCATACAAGCATGTGGGGGCCATACTAACTACTGAGTATGATTTTTGAGGTGCTGCAATGAAATTTTGGCAAAATGGATTAGCCTGACGCATCATTTTTTCTCTTTGATTTTTGGGGTGTCTTTGAATTCTGCCCTCTGTAGGTTGATAATTTTCATTTCCATTAAATGATGTGGTATCCTTTCGTTCCTAACACATGACCCAGTCCATATCAGTAGAGATATCCAGAAGGATTTTTTTCCCATTGATATCTGATGTGTTTCAAAATGTGCCTTTAATTTTTTTTGAGCAGTTTAATAATATTGAATGTAACTTATTTAGGAATGCATTTTAAAAGTGCATTTTTACCATTTTAGAACCTGTTGAAATTCCCTGGATAGTTTTCTTCATATTCAGTATTGTAATGAAACCTTTGACATGTCCCACAAGAAATACATAAAAAATAATAATCTTTGGATACTAATTGTGTTACTGAGTCACCAAGGATTCTCACAGGGATCTTGTGTTCATTACCTTAAAATTAGTCTACCAGAGGGGAATATGAAGGCACTAAATTTGATTTACATGCATGGGTGTGAGTGTCTATCTGAAACAACTAGCTTCTAATGAGCAAAGAAAAAATTTAAGAAATAACCAAAAGCATCACCAAACTGAAAATATAAAACTGAGAAAAACAGACCAAAACGTGAACAGATTGCACTTAAAGTAAAATATATATATAATATGCAAGTCAATAGATAAAGTCCATCCATCCATCCATCCTCTTCCGCTTACCCGAAGTCGGGTCACGGGGGCAGCAGCTTGAGCAGAGATGCCCAGACTTCCCTCTCCCTGGCCACTTCTTCTAGCTCTTCCGGGAGAATCCCGAGGCGTTCCCAGGCCAGCCGGGAGACATAGTCCCTCCAGCGTGTCCTGGGTCTTCCCCGGGGCCTCCTCCCGGTTGGACGTGCCCAGAACACTTCACCAGGGAGGCGTCCAGGAGGCATCCTGATCTGATGCTCCGAGACCCTCCCGGATGACTGAGCTTCTCACCCTATCTTTAAGGGAGAGCCCAGACACCCTGCGGAGAAAACTCATTTCAGCCGCTTGTATTCGCGATCTCGTTCTTTCGGTCACTACCCATAGCTCATGACCATAGGTGAGGGTAGGAACATAGATCGACTGGTAAATTGAGAGCTTTGCCTTACGGCTCAGCTCCTTTTTCACCACGACAGACCGATGCAGAGCCTGCATCACTGCGGACGCCGCACCGATCCGCCTGTCGATGTCATGCTCCATTCTTCCCTCACTCGTGAACAAGACCCCGAGATACTTGAACTCCTCCACTTGGGGCAGGATCTCGCTCCCAACCCTGAGAGGGCACTCCACCCTTTTCCGGCTGAGGACCATAGTCTCGGATTTGGAGGTGCTGATTCCCATCCCAGCCGCTTCACACTCAGCTGCGAACCAATCCAGAGAGAGCTGAAGATCACGGCCTGATGAAGCAAACAGGACAACATCATCTGCAAAAAGCAGTGACCCAATCCTGAGTCCACCAAGCCGGACCCCCTCAACACCCTGGCTGCGCCTAGAAATTCTGTCCATAAAAGTTATGAACAGAATCGGTGACAAAGGGCAGCCCTGGCCGAATCCAACTCTCACTGGAAACAGGTTCGACTTACTGCCGGCAATGCGGACCAAGCTCTGACACCGATCGTACAGGGACCGAACAGCTCTTATCAGGGGGTCTGGTACCCCATACTCTCGGAGCACCCCCCACAGGATTCCCCGAGGGACACGGTCGAATGCCTTTTCCAAGTCCACAAAACACATGTAGACTGGTTGGGCGAACTCCCATGCACCCTCCAGGACCTTGCTAAGGGTGTAGAGCTGGTCCACTGTTCCACGACCAGGACGAAAACCACACTGTTCCTCCTGAATCCGAGGTGCGACTATCCGATGGACCCTCCTCTCCAGAACCCCCGAATAGACTTTTCCAGGGAGGCTGAGGAGTGTGATCCCTCTGTAGTTGGAACACACCCTCCGGTCCCCCTTCTTAAAGAGGGGGACCACCACCCCGGTCTGCCAATCCAGAGGCACTGTCCCTGATGTCCATGCGATGTTGCAGAGACGTGTCAACCAAAACAGCCCTACAACATCCAGTCTCTTGAGGAACTCCGGGCATATCTCATCTACCCCCAGGGCCCTGCCACCAAGGAGTTTTTTGACCACCTCGGTGACCTCAGTCCCAGAGATGGGGGAGCCCACCTCCGAGTCCCCAGGCTCTGCTTCCTCTTTGGAAGGCATGTTAGTGGGATTGAGGAGGTCTTCGAAGTACTCCCCCCACCGACCCACAACGTCCTGAGTCGAGGTCAGCAGTGCACCATCCCCACCATACACAGTGTTGACACTGCACTGCTTCCCCCTCCTGAGACGCCGGACGGTGGACCAGAATCTCCTCGAAGCCGTCCGGAAGTCGTTCTCCATGGCCTCCCCAAACTCTTCCCGTGCCAGAGTTTTTGCCTCAGCAACCACCGAAGCCGCATTCCGCTTGGCCTGCCGGTACCTATCAGCTGCCTCCACAGTCCCACAGGACAAAAGGGTCCTGTAGGACTCCTTCTTCAGCTTGACTGCATCCTTCACCGCCGGTGTCCACCAACGGGTTCGGGGATTGCCGCCACGACAGGCACCGACTACCTTACGGCCACAGCTCCGGTCAGCCGCCTCAACAATAGAGGCACGGAACATAGCTCATTCGAACTCAATGTCCCCCACCTCCCTCGGGACATGGTCGAAGTTCTGCCGGAGGTGGGAGTTGAAGCTACTTCTGACAGGGGGCTCTGCCAGACGTTCCCAGCAGACCCTCACAACACGTTTGGGCCTACCAGGCCTGACCGGCATCCTCCCCCACCATCGGAGCCAACTCACCACCAGGTGGTGATCAGTTGACAGCTCCGCCCCTCTCTTCACCCGAGTGTCCAAGACATGTGGCCGCAAGTCCGACGACACGACCACAAAGTCGACCATCGAACTGAGGCCTAGGGTGTCCTGGTGCCAAGTGCACATATGAACACCCCTATGCTTGAACATGGTGTTTGTTATGGACAATCCGTGATGAGCACAGAAGTCCAATAACAAAACACCACTCGGGTTCAGATCATGGGGGCCATTCCTCTCAATCACACCCTTCCAGGTCTCACTGTCATTGCCCACGTGAGCATTGAAGTCTCCCAGCAGTACGAGGGAGTCCCCAGAAGGTATGCCCCTCCAGGGACTCCAAAAAGGGTGGGTACTCCGAACTGCTGTTTGGTGCATACACACAAACAACAGTTAGGACATGTCCCCCCACCCGAAGGCAGAGGGCGGCTACCCTCTCGTCCACTGGGGTAAACCCCAATGTACAGGCTCCAAGTCGGGGGGCAATAAGTATGCCCACACCCACTCGGCGCCTCTGACCGGGGGCAACTACAGAGTGGTAGAGAGTCCAGCCCCTCTGCAGGAGATTGGTTCCAGAGTCCAAGCTGTGCGTCGAGGTGAGCCCGACTATATCTAGCCGCGGAACCTCTCAACCTTGCGCACTAGCCCAGGCTCCTTCCCCTTCAGAGAGGTGACATTCCACATCCCAAGAGCCAGCTTCTGTAGCTGAGGATCAGACCGCCAAGGTCCCCACCTTCGGCCTCCACCCAACTCACACTGCATCCAACCTCCTTGGCCCCTTACATAGGTGGTGAGCCCATGGGAAGGGGGACCCATGTTGCCTTTTCGGGCTGTGCCCGGCCGAGCCCCATGGGTGTAAGCCCGACCACCAGGCGCTCGCCATTGAGCCCCACCTCCAGGCCTGGCTCCAGAGGGGGGTCCTGGTGACCCGTGTCCGGGTGAGGGAAAACGCTGTCCAAATTTTTTATTCATCATGGAAGTTTTGTTGAACCGCACTTTATCTCATCCCTCACCTAGGACCAGTTTGCCTTGGGTGGCCCTACCAGGGGCATAAAGCCCCGGACAACAGAGCTCCTAGGATCATTGGGACACGCAAACCCCTCCACCACGATAAGGTGGCGCAATAGATAAAGTGAAGTGCAATAAACACTGTATGAGAGTGTGTACCAGGGATACCTGTTTCTGCCCACCTAGGGACACAATATAAATGTGAGAAATGATGCTTGGATGTGAGGAAAACAAATGTATTGTTACTTATTGTTTTTCCCTTTGGCGATGCCAGCAACTAAATAATCTGGTAAGGCTCTCCCTTTATTTTCCATACCTTCCTTTGAAGAACAGAGGTTTACTACCATTTGACTTGTATCAAGCTAACTGGAGCACACTCATTTTAAGAAATAGAATAATACAATTTATTGATGAACACAAAGATTATAGAAATATGACAACTGCATATATATCGACGTAGAAGACAGGATGCAACACGGATCAGACAGACGGACATACAACACCAAATTGGTTGGTTATTTGTTGGCTATTTAGAGTATTAAAGTTATTTTTACATGACCAAGTCTTTAAGGATGATGTCTGATGTTTTTGGTAGTTGTGTGTTGTTGCTGCTCCGGGTTCGACTGGTGGACTCTTCTTGCGTTTTGAGTGCACTCTTTGTCAGTGTTGTGATGTGATGTTGCTTTTCTCAGATTGCTGTGTCCTCTGCAACTTCACTGAGTGAAGTATTGCTCTTTCTGGTATAAGAGATTAGGTGCAGAAGGTTCCCTTCCTAATGCTGCTTTTCAGTCTCTTCAAACACGGCTCGGTCACTGGCACAGAGCCTAGCTTGACAGAGTGGATCTTTGCACTGGATCCCCTGAGTTACTAGCTCTAAGGCTCTGTGGAGGTTAGCTTCCAAGCTGAAGAGGATTTTTGAGCTTCTTTCTTTGCAGAGGGTGGGTGGCTCCTCACCCCAAATAGAGCGGTTTGCATCCCTGCAAAATCAGCCGCCTTAATTGGCCTTCTGTTCTACTAAAAGCCGAGCAGAATGGGCAATGCCTACAATACTAAAAAAAAAAAAAAGTCTTCTATAAGTAAGCAAAAGATGGCTGCTGTGATGTCATTCGCTAGTGTATATGGCACACAATAATTCTGTACCACAATGGTCAAGCTAGGACCATGGAAAAGCCTGGTGACATGATAAACAATCCAATGGCATGATGAAGGCACAGCCATACTGCAAGCAGATAAGTGCTAGTCAAGCTACTGATAAGGAAAAAATCTAAAATAAATGAAGATACCAAATGCTAAGACAGGATGAAAATGCATTGAGCTTGCTGTCAGTCCTGTTATCACAATCTCAAACCCATGTAATTCCTTCAGGTTCACAAGGGACAGGAGTCTTTTGCTTCAGGTTTTTGCACAAGACAGGAGCCACCTACCCAACCAGTGCTGGACCTGGCACCAGCCCATTGGAGGGCACATAAGCACACAGTGGACCAACTTAGAATTACATGTACATTTTCGGAATGTCCCACGTGAGTCGTGGAGGAAGGTGATTTTTTTCTTATTAGGCACTGTTGGTAAATTTCACACCTCAACATGGCTATTCTTTGTAGCCTTAGAAGTCAAGAATGAGTGAAAGCTGCGGCCAGATAGCTGGCTGACTGAGCGGGGCTGCTCACTGTGTTGCTTTCTCCGTCTGTGAGAAGTGATGGAACACTTTCATCTCCAAGAGCAATTTCATCAAAAGGGGATTCCAAATTTTGAAGCTTTTCATTACCTTTCTGTGCATTATTTTGTTTCTCCGTCCAGACTTTAGGATGAAATCTCCAATAGTACAGTCCTCTACACAGCACACCTGACAAGTACACAACAGGTACACCAATGAGGGCATGCATGGCATAGGCATCTGTTTTGTGAGTATCTCTGAAGATATACCAGACAACTAGAAGAGTCAGAGTATCCACAAAAATGAAGGAATGGTAGATGATGCATTTTCCTAGTGTCCTTCCCTCCGCCACATTAAACCAGTTGAAATACAAAATAAGGGCCGCCATAGCGCGATAGAGCCACTCTGATTTTGGTCTTCCTATCAACTTAGTGTTCTGCTTCCACGTCCACAGAAGGATGGCGGCCCACACACACAGAAAATTGAATCCAATATAGCAGAAGGAAACCAAGGTAAGCAGAGTCACAGCTACAATCCTGGAGGCGAGGAGGAGCAGGTTCCATCCAAAGTAGACCAGCCATGGGCAAAAAGGCCTAACTTTCAGTTGTTTTTTCTCAGTCAAAGAGGCTCGCAAGGACATGTGGTAGTTGACCACTGAATTGGTAACAGTCAGGATGCCCCCACCAAACTTCACACCTGAAATGGAAATGCACATTGTTATGATCTAAGCATTTCATTGTCAATAGAATAACTAAAACCAGAAATTACAACTGATGGGGAAAGCTGGCCCTGACTTATCTGGGAAGTATTTTCAAAAAGATGCTCAACATTTGGGCCTTTGAAATAACTGTGCTGACGTATGAAAAGTGGGAGTGATGTGCTTGAGCTCTTCTGTTTAGGTTGGCATCCTACATGCAGTCGTGAGTTGATTTGCGTTGGCTGGACGACAGAATTTCACTGTAATCTGTACATGTGACCAATATTACTGCACTGTCCTCTCCAGACTGGGGGTCTCAACTTCAGTCCTGAGGGCTACCACTGTTAGGTCTAATTCATCTAATGATTATTCAGCTGGCCCTGTTCTTCTCTTATTTTACATACAGAAAAGTGGGCTTGTACGATACGATACTTACGTTTCGAAGCATTTCGGGAAATGTCTTTTTTCTCATAGCTTTGAACACTTTATCACACTTTCTTTTTGATTCGCTTTTTTCTGTGTTCCCTTAATCACAACATTTAAATTCTGACAATTGGTGACAAGCAGTGCAGACACAGGAGCAAATGACACTGAATGTTTAAAGGAGGAGCAGCTACTTCAGTGCCATGTTTATTAGGGTAACGTAATAAAGGCTTAAATCTGTGGTTCTTAGGTTCAGACCTGTGGCCCACCTTAACAGTCGCAGATTCTGCTTTTAACTTCATTATGCAAGCTGTCATTTGCCAGTTTTGGGGGATTTTGTGTCAATCCAGAAATTATAAAATGTGTTTGTTACATTTTCATTTTGTGTGTGCATGTCTGATTATTTCAGCTTTTTCTTGCTAATCAGCATGCAAATTGATACGACACTGAAGTAGCTGTTTCCCTTTTAACATTCCGTGTCATTTGCACCCGTGTCTGTGCTGCTCTTCACTAATCGTCAGTAATGGCATACAGTTAAGGAGGCAAACTCCATAGAAAGAGGTGAATTAAAAGAATGAGTGTAGTGCTGCCACATACAGTTAGGTCTATAAATATTTGGACAGAGACAACTTTTTTTCTAATTTTGGTTCTCTACATTACCACAATGAATTTTAAATGAAACAACTCAGATGCAGTTGAAGTGCAGACTTTCAGCTTTAATTCAGTGGGGAGAACAAAAAGATTGCATAAAAATGTGAGGGAACTAAAGGATTTTTTTAACACAATCCCTTCATTTCAGGGGCTCAAAAGTAATTGGACAAATGAAATAACTGGAAATAAAATGTTCATTTCTAATACTTGGTTGAAAACCCTTTGCTGGCAATGACAGCCTGAAGTCTTGAACTCATGGACATCACCAGATGCTGGGTTTCCTCCTTTTTAATGCTCTGCCAGGTCTTTACTGCAGTGGCTTTCAGTTGCTGTTTGTTTGTGGGCCTTTCTGTCTGAAGTTTAGTCTTCAACAAGTGAAATGCATGCTCAATTGGGTTAAGATCAGGTGACTGACTTGGTCATTCAAGAATTTTCCATTTCTTTGCTTTAATAAACTCCTGGGTTGCTTTGGCTGTATGTTTTGGGTCATTGTCCATCTGTATCATGAAACACCGCCCAATCAATTTGACTGCATTTAGCTGGATTTGAGCAGACAGTATGTCTCTGAACACCTCAGAATTCATTTGGCTGCTTCTGTCCTGTGTCACATCATCAATAAACACTAGTGTCCCAGTGCCACTGGCAGCCATGCACGCCCAAGCCATCACACTGCCGCCACCGTGCTTTACAGATTGTGCTATGCTTTGGATAATGAGCTGTTCCACGCCTTCTCCATACTTTTTTCTTGCCATCATTCTGGTAGAGGTTGATCTTGGTTTCATCTTTCCAAACAATGTTTTTCCAGAACTGTGCAGGCTTTTTTAGATGTTCTTTAGTAAAGTCCAATCTAGCCTTTCTATTCTTGCGACTTATGAGTGGCTTGCACCTTGCAGTGCACCCTCTGTATTTACTTTCATGCAGTCTTCTCTTTATGGTAGACTTGGATATCGATACGCCTACCCCCTGGAGAGTGTTGTTCACTTGGTTGGCTGTTGTGAAGGGGTTTCTCTTCACCATGGAAATGATTCTGCGATCATCCACCACTGTTGTCTTCCGTGGACGTCCAGGTCTTTTTGCGTTGCTGAGTTCACCAGTGCTTGCTTTCTTTCTCAGGATGTACCAAACTGTAGATTTTGCCACTCGTAATATTGTAGCAATTTCTCTGGTGGGTTTTTTCTGTTTTTGCAGCTTAAGGATGGCTTCTTTCACCTGCATGGAGAGCTCCTTTGACCGCATGTTGTCTGTTCACAGCAAAATCTTCCACATGCAAGCACCACACCTCAAATCAACTCCAGGCCTTTTATCTGCTTAGTTGATAATGACATAACGACGGACTTGCCCCACACCTGCCCATGAAATAGCCTTTGAGTCAGTTGTCCAATTACTTTTGAGCCCCTGAAATGAAGGGACTGTGTTAAAAAATGCTTTAGTTGCCTCACATTTTTATGCAGTCGTTTTGTTCACCCCACTGAATTAAAGCTGAAAGTCTGCACTTTAACTGCATCTGAGTTGTTTCATTTAAAATTCATTGTGGTAATGTACAGAACCGATATTTATGGACCTAACTGTAGAAAAACAAATGCACTGTTACCTATGTAACTCTTACTGTTACAGACTGACTGACTGTCATTTTCCTCTATAGCTGGGAGATCTTCAACCTGGGAGAATACCATTGGGTCCACCTCAGACCTGCTTGAAGCTCCAGTCCTTCTAGTCTCCGGGCCTTATAGCCCAGAAGATGTTTCAAAATGCTATCTGTTGGGACTGGTGAGTAACCAAAGCGTACTATTGTATCCAAACCACAACCTTACGTCTATTGTTATTTTGTTTCTATTTCTACTACCATCCTAGCAATCACTGATGAACTGCATCTTGGATACCCAACCCTTGACATCTTTACTGTGTCAATGTCTTTATTACAACTCCATCCTTTCAGCTGACTCTTACAACTTCCATTAGATGTTGTATTTCCCTTTCACTTTTTTTTAATACTGCCTCTACTTCTATTTTTGACCAGCTGTCTTATGCTTTTGTGATTTACTAGTATTTAATTCACAATGTTTTTAATTTATTAGAATCATCCTCTTGATATTTCACTGACTGCATTTAATTCATAAGCTCTACAATCGTGCTTTGTGATAATGGCAAAGATGCTATAAAGTTTAAGTCAGTAATAAGTTCAAGTTATTTATTTATACGATAATGTTTAAAAGTAGTGGATTTCAAACATGATTTACAATAAGGCATATTGACCCTGTTCAATACTAAAATAGATACATTAAGTTCTTACACTGGACATAGTCCACCTTGTTGCTTCGAAGAAAAATATACAGCATGAGGATCATCTGAGGAATGGTTTCTGAAGACGTCTCAAACACGGACAGCAGCTTGAGGTCGTGGCTCACGAAGTTGACAAATCTCACTAGAGAGGCCTTTTCTGTGGTGGTGGAGCAGAAGATCACTGTGTAGCCCAGCTTTATGGCAGCAATGTACCTGCATATGAATAATACTGACTTCAGAAAGGCACGTACTCCAAACATTTTACCTAGTAGATAACATTAGAAAAATTTGGAGCAGAACAGGCCATTCAGCCTGAAAAAGCTTGCCAGTCCTATCCACCGGTCCCTAAAATCCTACTCTCCACCATGGAGACATGGGTCATTTATTCCATTTGTTTATAGTTCTCTGTGTAAAGAAAAACTCTGTAAAGTTTGTGCAAATTTTAGTCTTAAGAGCTTTCCAACTGTGTCTCCGTATTCTTGTTGAACTCATTTTAAAGTAAGCGTCTTGATCCACTGGAATAATTCCTTTCATACTTTTAAACGCATCAGTCAGGTCTCCTCTTAACCTCAGTTGGCTTAAACGGAAAAGGTTCAACTCCTTCAGTCTACCCTTGTAGCTCATTCCTCTTACTCCTGGAATCGGCCTAATTGCTCCTCTCTGGACTTTCTCAAGCGCAGCTATGTCTTCTTTGTAATATGGAGACCAAAACTGCCCACAGTACTCTAGGCTGGCCGCACTAATGTTTAGTAAAGCCTGACCTGAACTCCACACATCGTGATATACATGCTGACATCCTATAAACCTTCTTAATGGTTTCTGTCTTCTGTCTGGATGTAGATAGTGAAGAGTCCATGTTGACTCACAGGCGCTTCTCATGAGGGGTACTTTCAAGTTTTCAGGCCTCCCACTTTGTATTTAAATGCAATGTTTTCTTGAAATATGTAATACTTTACGTTTACTTGCATTAAATTTCATCAGCAAATCAGTCAAAGCCTGTATGCTGTTCAAGGACACCGCAATGACCTGACTGATTCTAGATTGTCTTCAAACTTAACCAGCTTATTTATATTCCTATCCAAATCATTCATTTATTTACACTCTTTTAACATACGGAAAGGAGATCACACACCATTAGGTCATTTGTACAGGACATGCAGTGTTCACCAGAGCTCTTCAGCGTCGGTCCTGGTGAGCTGGAGTGGCTGTAGGTTTTGTTCCAATCTAATTTTTCAATTGGAAGACGATTAGCGCTGCTAAAGTAATTATTGGCCAAGCAACATTTTGTGCTTCATTTTTGTTCACTTGCTTGTTAAGATTCCCAACTCTTAATCACTTCTTTTGGTCTTAAACAGAGGTTCCCAAACTTGGTCCTGGGGACCCCCTGTGGCTTCAGGTTTTTGTTCCAACCAGATTCATAATCAGTGATAACAACTAATAATGGATCTCATTTAATTAGCTGGTCGTGTTTTCTCTTCTCTTATTCTGGATTCAGAAATGCACAGCAGTGTGATTTAACTTTTGTTTTTACAATTATAAGACATATGCAAAATTTTTTTTTTTTTTTGCTATAGCTTGAAATGCTTACTGTATTTTGTTGTTTTCCTATTATTTTGCCCTTTTTCTGTGTAGTTTGCTCCCTTCATTGTATCTTAATAATGACAATTAAAAACATGCAGAGCAGACACTCAGGCAACTAACACTGAATGATGAGAGGCTAAAAGTACTTCAGCATCAGACCCACTAAAAGGTTAAATAATCAGGACACTTGGAAAAACAGAATGAAAATCAGGATTACAATATTATTAAAAAAGAAAAAAAAACTGCATTATCCCATATAACTGCTTAGTACATTTTAATAAAATTTACCAAACTTAGTTTTGTAATTTCTAGATTATCTCCATAACACAGAAACTGGGAAATAACAGCTCACTTAATTAGGCTAAAAGCAGAAATAGCTGGAGCAAAAACCTACAGTCACAGCACCAGGAGCTTCTTAGAGCAGAAAAGGAATTGCCAAAGAACGCAAGGCAATCCACAGCAAATAACACCCCAATACAGAATCTCAAACGAAGTCAAAAACAGAGCGCAGGTTCAGATATCCCAAAAAGCAATAAGGCACAGCATAACAAAAGTAAACACTCCACTCCCTAGTGCATTCAAAATGAACTGGCAGGAACTCTGGGAGACCCTCTGGGTGAAGGGCAGTTCCTAGTGGTGATTGACAGGTAGCCCCGCCTCTTGGGGAACTACCCACAAAACACATGGAACACAGGCAAGGCATTTTATAGTAACAGACAAAACCAAAAAAAAAAAAAAACAATGCACGCAATAAGCAAAAGAAACATTAAAATAAATAAATGGCACAAAATAAACAAGAAACACAACTTTGAACCCCAGCCAGGGGAGAAATGGTGGTTGAAACATGGCAGAAATACTGTGTGTGGGTTTTTGTGATGATGCATGGTGCTATATATAATAAATACTGAAGGCCTGGAGTTGGAGAGAATTTTGCTTATAAGCACAGTGCTTTAAAATGAAAGCAAGATATATTTTGCAACTTTCTTTAAAGATATTAATGTAATAGAACAGGCTGGATATAAACACAACAGATGTAAATGTCATTTAGAAGACAGGCCAAGTATGATCACTATGAATATTGACAAAGACAAAGTGGGGCTGCAACTGCGTTTTCAGTGTTTATAGTTGGACTGAGAGCTGCACAATATAATAACATTACATTGTCCGAGCCAAAGCACATTTTTACATTCAAATTGCAATACTGGCTTTATGATACAAGAGTTGAACGATACAGTGCCTTCTTGGAACAGCTGAGAAATATTTTATGTGAAAGAGTTAAAGATTAGCTTTAAAGCAATAAAACACACAAAAAAGTCATTAAAATGATATAAAAAAAAATAGATATGAAGTTAAATGCAAAACAAAACTTGACTGTTTTGCTCACTCCATGTGCTTTTTCTCTGAATACCTTATCAGTTTCAAACTTTCTGCAAGTTGGATTTTCGATCACCATGATACAACATAAAACGATGGTCTAATGGGGAGTTTAGAGATTAAATATACATGACATCTGTCGCTGCACATGAAAACATGCAACTGGTAATATTCTGAGAAGTGCTGCCCACTCCACGTGTGCTGGCCCACTTCAAGCACTGCTTGTCATGTAACTGTTGTCCCCCCCAATGTCTGGACGTTATTCAGGGGATGTATCAAGCTGCCTTGTTGCATCAGTCTGGTCATGTACAGCCTATAACCATATGACTTATGTGTTCTTCTGCCTCACTGCCCACCCGGTGTTTACCTCGGACCTCTCTTTTTCAGGATGTCCTTCTGGTGCTGTGCTGCTCATGTTGAGTTCTCTGTCTCATCTTTTAAACCCAAACTGTGTCCTGGACCAGTGGTTGTCAGGTGTGTTTACTGGGTGCTACCTGTGGCTGCAGGTTTTCATTACACCCAATTTCACTATCAGCAAGTCATTTGTACTTTGAATGAATTGTATTAATTTACTGGCCTTTCTTCCTTCCATCTCTTATTCTGCATATAGAAGATGACAATAGTGTAAGATCTACTGACATTAATTTGTATCTTGTCATATCTTCAAAGTCTATTTTGTCATTTTTCTTTTAATTCAATTTTTCAGTAGAGTTTAATCTTGCATATATCTGACTGCCAGTGGCCATACCCCCTGCACTTCTGAACAGGTCATCCGCCTGAAGCTAAGCATATTTGGTGCTGGCCAGTACTTGGATGGGAGACCATCTGGGAAAAGCGTGGGCTATTGCTGGAAGAGGTGTTGGCAAGGCCAGCAGGGGGAGCTTGCCCTGGGGTCTGTGTGTGGAGCCCAATGCACCAGTCCAGTGATCGGGACACTATGCTGTAAAAGGTGACACCGTCCCGTGGATGAAACATTAAACAGAGGTCCAGACTTCCTGTAGACATAAAAGAGCCCTGGGCATCCTTTGAAAAAGAGTAGGATGTCCCCTGATTATCTGCATAACTTGCACACCATGGCCTGGTCATTCCAAGTATATACAAATTTCCCCCTTTGGACCAGTAAAGTTAGCTTGTTCATTCGTTCTATTTATCCATCTATCTGGTGCCTTTTATATCCATCTATCTAGTGTATAGTTCTTTCCTTCTTTTTTCCTCACTTCTTTCTTTCCTCCTTTCCTTTCTAGCCCAGAACTGCCACCCCGGAGCTCCAGGTATGTGAGGATGACGCCAATAAAGCCTAGCAGCAGACCTGCAGAGCTCCATTCAGTTACACTATGGTTAAGATTAGGGTTGTAGGTGGGCTATCAGACTCAAATAATGATGACAGCCACTGAAGTCAAATCCTGATACTTTGAGTTCCAGGGTGGAGGTTTCACAGATACCAAACTTGCTAATTCTGGCCCCCTAATCATCCCGTGTCTAACTGGCTAACTATCCCTCTCACTCCTTCACCAAATAATTTAATGTATGGTGAGCAAGAATGGCTGATATAACATCCTCCAGCCGGGCATTGGTAAAGGTTGAAGTGTCTCTTCACTGTCTATATGCACTCTGAGTAGTGTAAAAATTGCTACACAAGCGTAATTAATCAGTGTTAACGACAAGCAGAGCAGACACCAGTGCAAACAACACACTAAAGGGCAGCCAAGTCAGTGCTACCAACTTGTGTGCTTATAATGGCTTAAATAACCAGAACACAAAATGCAAAGGGAATTAATTCTTACCTATCCACACTCCAATCTTTACTTCATTCAGTAAAAAATGAATAGCATAACCAGTTCATAATTTGAAAAGCACAGAAACTGTTAAGTAACAGCTTGATTAAGTTATGAAGCAAATTGAAAGACATTGGATAGGACGAAAGCCTGCAGCCATAAGAGGGCCAAGGACTGAACTTCATATTCACCACCATTGACGAGTGCCTTTGTGTTTTAAGTGGGGGCCAAGGGGGGCTTAGCCATACAACGGTTGTTAAAATCTCCATTAAATGTTGCCTTTCCTTAAAAAAAAAAAAACCTAAATGCCACATCTACTGTGAATATGGCAATAAGCCGCACATAAGGTAACTTAACGTCATCTACACGCTTAAAACTGAGAAACATTCCACACTACATAAATTACGGATTACATTACCGTTTAAATTTCAATTTGAGAGCAGTCACTTCATCTTGGATATTTTGGATTCGGTATCTGTATTTTCCTCATATACACAGATCGCCGCTGTGCAAGTTGCTGTTTAAATTTATTTATTGACTAGCAAAATACCCGCGCTTCGCAGCGGAGAAGTAATGTGTTAAAGAGGTTATGAAAAAAAAAAGGAAACATTTTAAAAATAACGTAACATGATTGTCAATGTAATTGTGTTGTCATTGTTATGAGTGTTGCTGTCTGTTATATATATAATATGCACACACACACACATAAACATATATATACATAAACATATATATATACATATCTACATACACACATATCTACATATACATACGTATATACACATCCACATAAACATATAAATACATATACAAATTTACATATCTACATATATATATATATATATATATATATATATATATAGACATAGATATATACATACATACATACATTCACATATATATATACTATATATATACATATCTACTTATTGGCTCCTGTATTTAGGATATGGCAGGTTGGATAATGGATGGATGGACATTTGTATGCATAGCCCTATTTGCACATTTTCGTTTTTTTTCTTTCTTCAGTAATATTTCAGCAAACCTGGAGCTTGTCAGTTCAAATCCTGGTACTGACACCACTGTGTGACCCTGAGGAAGTCACTTCACCTGCCTGTGCTGCAAAAAACAAAAGTAATGTAACAAATTGTATTTCAGATGTTGTAAGTTGGTGGAATAAAGGCATAAGTCAAATAGATAAATATGTATTATACACATAGGAACTATTCATTTATTTTCAGTTAAGTCATCTGCAGCAAACTTTTATAAATGAGGGTTTCTCCTTTTTAGATAGTGCAAACTGTTTCTTCTTCATTGACGTTTTCTCTTGGAGAGCTTTTTTCATTTCATTGAAAATGAAAGCAGCAGCTGCCAAAATATGTAGCTTTCTTATTAATTTTTCAACATTGTGTAAAATAAATGTATAAAGTAACATAAAAGGTTTAAATAGTGGTTATTCTTTTACAGTAAAATATTACTACACAGATACAAAAAAAGTAAAATGGATATGTTGTTTTTCTTTAAGGAGATGAAATATTACTGAAGAAAGAAAAAAAAAATTAAACAGCCAAATGGGACTATGCATATGAACTTAAAAGGTTTAAATAAAACAGAAATATATATTTTATTTTTAGTTGGTTAACTTGTGGAGGGTGTATCCTGTAGCAAAGCTCTAACTGTTTTCGTGAAAGCCCGTTTCAGTCAATAAGTCTTATGTGTGTGTTTATGTATGTGTGTATATATATGTAGATATGTGTGTATGTAGATATGTATATATATGTATATGTATATAAATGTTTATGTGTGTGTGTATATTATATATATAATATATATATATATATATATATATATATATATATATATATATATATATATATATATATATATATATATAAAAGACAGCAACACTTATAACAATGACAACACAATTAAATTGACAATCATGTTACGTTATTTTTAAAATGTTTCCTTTTTTTTTTCATAACCTCTTTAACACACTACTTCTCCGCTGCGAAGCGCGGGTATTTTGCTAGTGTATATATATATATATATATATATATATATATATATATATATATATATATATATATATATATATATATATATATATATATATATATATACACATACATACATATACACACATACATGCAGTTTCAATAACATAGAAATCAATATAAATATTAACATCATTATCATATGAGAATATGAAGTAATATATAAGAAGCACATTTCATATAAATATAAATTATTAAACCGTAAAATCTTCTTCTGTAATTTGCTACCGTGGCAGTTTGTGTGTCTGTCCAGGATTTTAAATCACCTGTAGCTCGCAAACCGTTTCACCTGTTGACTTGAAATCTGGTACACATATAGTACGTCACGTCTACTATCCGCTTTATGGGTGATGATTGTATTACTCTTTTTATGTTTATTTTATTTTATTGTACAATCAACTCCTATCTGCGCACACCAGGGCGGCCGTGGGCGGATGCGTATGGTGTATTCACTCCATGTTATCGTGCATTGCGCTGTCACTGGTATTTTGATAAAAGAATTTGAACAACATATAAGAAGCGTATAAATTATTAAACAGTAAAACATTAACATTTAAGAAGTAAAGTTAGATTAAGTACTACTGCAGTGCCCTCGGGTATACCTCATTTTTTGTTTGTCCATTACATGCTTAAATGTATACATTTTTTGGTGTACCTACCCGAGAACACGCGACATATAACCGAGCGTGGGAGAATCATGGATTTTAAACACGCGTTGAGTTCATCTGCTGGTCTCCCTCGTGGAATAACTGTTAATGTTTGAATAAAATCTACAGCGAGTAAAACGACATTACCTCCTATTTTTTTTTTTTACGATCTCTGAGATGTTGCTTTTTTCGGTTGAAGGCTTCATAAGCTGTTTTATGTTGTATGGTGTACTTATCCCAAACCATCATCTTTGAATGTTGCAAGACTTTCGCCTTGTATGTAGATCGGGGTAATTACATTCATTCCATTCCTAGTCTGAATCACAATCTGATTGTATGGGTGGTTACCTGGCACTGTAGGGTTGCCACCCGTCCTTTAAAATACGGAATCGTGCCGCATTTCAGAATGAAATTGCGCGTCCCGTTTTGAATCAATACTGGACGGGATTTCTCCCGTATTTTTTTTATCATTTTTTTTAAAGCAGCGTCTCATGCAAATCATCCCACACGCATTTTATGAAGATGCCTCCTTTCCTACTTTTGATTGGGTAATACTTGATGTCATCGTTAGTTTGATTGGTCTTTTTAACTGTCCAGTGAGGAGGGCGTGTGTTTTAAGTAGAGTCTGGAAAGTGTTGGCACTGAGATGTGGCATCAGCGCCAGAGTTGAAGCCCCTAATGTTGCGGTCAGCAAGTCGGCTAACATCAGCCATGTGCCGTCTTTCAGTTGCGAGAAGCAGATCATAGAATGGTTGAAACTGTTGCCCCTAACGTTGCGCCACGGCGTGTGGTTCGTTTATACCTCGCGTCTTCTCATTAAACTTTTATCTTGCGAATATGTTATTGCAATCCGCAGCGGGAGCGTTTCTATAAACTTAATTTAAACTTACGTTTTACACCGTGCTTTGTTTCCCTTATGAACATGCTTGAATGCTTCACTCGCTCCCTTCTCAATTGTTTAATTAATTTTTTGCTGTTCGCTGTTTGCGGCTCTTCCGTCATTTCCCCCTACTTCGTTCTTTTATCTCGCGAATATGTTATTGCAATCCTTAACAGGAGCGTTTCATTAAAGTGATTGAAAATAGTTTTGCATTTACCTTTTTAGTAAAAGGCGAGCTTTTAAGCCTGAGAAATCACCCCATAAATGCAGACGTTTAATTGCACATGTGTTAATATGTATGGTTACACAGTATTAAAAGACAGTGAACAACGTCAGTTACCTTTGTTCCCGCGTTTGATAAAAGGCGAGCTTTTAAGCCTGAGAAATCACCCCGTAAATGCACACGTTTAATTGCACATGTGTTAATATGTATGCTTACACAGTATTAAAAGACAGTCAAAAATTAACGTCATTTACCTTCATTCCTGCGTTTGACTCGTGCTGTAAATTTCTTCCTTGTTTTTAGTTCACGTGATTACGTAGGAGGCGTGATGACGCGATACATGACTCCGCCTCCTCCATTACAGTATATGGACAAAAAAGAGGTTCCAGTTATGACCATTACGCGTAGAATTTCGAAATGAAACCTGCCTAACTTTTGTAAGTAAGCTGTAAGGAATGAGCCTGCCAAATTTCAGCCTTCCACCTACACGGGAAGTTGGAGAATTAGTGATGAGTGAGTCAGTCAGTCAGTGAGGGCTTTGCCTTTTATTATTATAGATTAATTGATTGATTTCATTTGATATGATATGCTTTGGAGCAATTTTCAGGTTAAGGGCTCCACATACCGCAAAGTTGCGTGCGCGGGTCAACGTAGTGAATGTGCTGCCTGCCCTGTGTCAGGGAACATGTTGTTGTATATTTTTGTTAATGACATGTTAAGGGCAGGCCGTTGACTCCTTCCTGCCCTTTATACCGCAGCTCTGTCCCCGCGATGCCCTATACTCACCTCACCACCATCCCCAGCTGGAGCACATGGATTGCAGCTCTCTGTCGCACTGATAGCTTCTAAGCCCACGTCACTGGAACATAGTCGTCCCTTTGTCGATCCACTTGAAAAAAAATCCAGCTGAACACTTGTATTGCCATTGAGGAAAATCCCATTATAAGGACGAAAACGAGTCATGAAGCGTAGTCTCCTTCCTGGTAAAAGCCCACAGACACATCGATGTCCAATACAACATTGAACAAGAAAAGTACAAATCCGAAGCAGGTGAAGGCAAAATCTCCACCGGAGTAGATGCCTTGATTATCCCTTTTTGTTTTCATGTTTTTTTTTTTTGTTTGTTTTTTTGTCCCCCAAACCTTATACAGTGATGTTTTTGGGGTTTTTTTCCATCTAAGTGTTTCCTACAGATGTGTTCAATTCGAAGAGAATTATATGAAATTGAAAGTAACCCGACAACACGTCATCTTCCAAATAAAAAACAGTCTTCGGTGTGTAACTCTTTGTGCCTCCAGCAGTCCAAAGTGAAACTGCTGTGGTTATGGACACGGAGCTGGCGCGCTTATGGTCAGTACGTGTCCTCTGCGGACTAGTGAGGACTTGTGTCCCATCCTGCTTCTTTTCACAGCTCAGGATGATTTCATGTATAAAATACACGATTAACTCGATGAATAGCCTACTTAGGATTCTACGCTGTGATCGCTTGTGAATTTTGCCCAATGTGGTCAACCAAGTCCCCTGGCAAGCCTCGCACGCTCCCACGTAAGCTTAACTGGACTGCTGATCGGGGACAAGAAAAGGCCCGATCACGCTGGACCAGTGGCGGAGCTACATTTATGGGACCCTGAAGTTTGATCTGTTATATAAGGAAGTGCACTAAATGTTTATATTAAATATGTTTAGAACGTAACATTCTTAATTTTTTTAGCCTACACGATATTTTAATAATCTTTTAACTATTATTTTGTACCGAATTTCATCCATCCTTCCATTTTCCAACCCGCTGAATCCGAACACAGGGTCACGGGGGTCTGTTGGAGCCAATCCCAGCCAACACAGGGCACAAGGCAGGAACCAATCCCGGGCAAGGTGCCAACCCACCGCAGACCGAATTTCACTATGTTATTATTATTTTTAAAAAAAACCCTTCTCTTCTGGGGTTGTGAAGCTTAAGCTTCATTAGTTACATAGTAGATCCGCCCCCGCGTTGGACCACTTTGATTTGCACATGTTTGCGACACTCTGTATGTAATACATTACATACTCAAATGAGAAATAGTCCATCTTTTGAACAAGTTCTCATGATACAATGCAGACTTTGTAAGGCGCCCAAACGCGGAGCCTACCACAGCCGGTTCTATTCAATAAGGGCGCGCACAAAAAGGCTACCTTCAAAAGGGCGACCTCAATTGGGCGCGGAGAATAAAAGCGCACATAAATAAAAGCGATCTTCAAAAGGGCGACCTCAATTGAGCGCCGAATAAATGCGCGCGCAAATAAAGGAGCGCTTCAAAAAGATGACCTTCGGAGCGAATTAAATTAATTGTCCTTGATTATGCTAATAGACCGCATCTCGAATATCTACGTGGCCATTGCACATAATCTACAGCTTCAAGTGTAACTTGCTTTCACCTTTTTATACATTCAGTCATTGCCTTAATCTAATTTTCTGTAATTTTGAAAACAATTAAATCTAGAGAGCTTTAGAAATAGTTCGTTAGAAGTAGTTCGTTAGAAGTTCATGCATTAATTAATTGGATGTTTTAATATTCTTGCTTTCACCTTTTTATACGTTCAATCATTGCCTTTATCTAATAAATTTTCTGTAATAATTTTGTTGCGTTTGCCTTTATTCGCTGCGCCCAATTGACGTCACCCTTTTGAAGCACTCCTTTATTTACGCGCGCCTTTATTCGGCGCTCAATTGAGGTCGCCCTTTTGAAGATCGCTTTTATTTATGTGCGCTTTTATTCACCACGCCCAATTGAGGTCTCCCTTTTGAAGGTCGCCTTTATGTGCGCGCCCTTATTGACGGATACCCCACAGCCTGCATTTATCAGCACAGGTGGCGCCTTCCAAGGACTCTCTAAAGAAAAAGGGCAGGCTCACAAATTGGGTGGAGTATCATGTGCAGGCTACAGAAAGTAAGTTTTGAAGTTAAAGGATCGAGGATCTGCGTGCTAACATAAGGATTGTCCAGTACAGATTTAAAGAAACGTCCCCAGCACTCGGCTCTACTGTAAAGAACAGGAAAAAGTAAAACTCAATAAATGGGCAACTTGATCAAACCAGCTTAAGGGTCACAGGGGTCGGGGCTGGGGGCTTGTGATCTATCAGTCATCCTAAGGTCAAGTTAAAGCCCCAAGTTAACCTCAACTGCATGTCTTCAGGACATGAGAGAAGTGCAGCTATCTGAAGCAGTGCTAAGCACAGTGCCACCATTTGTACAAATCGACAGACATTATTAAGTTACATAATCTGTTAATCACACTGAAACCCATTCTGTATCAAAAACCCATCTAATATGCTTATAAACATGTTCCACAATTGCAAGATTGCCCCCCATTTAGATGATGCCAGATTTAGAAATTAACCCCCCCCCAGTGTAATTTTTGCTATGCAAAATCCAAATATCCATCCATCCATTATCCAACCCGCTATATCCTAACTACACGGTCACGGGGGTCTGTTGGAGCCAATCCCAGCCAACACAGAGCGCAAGGCAGGAAACAAACCCTAGGCAGGGCGCCAGCCCACCGTAGGGCACACACTAGGGACAATTTAGAATCGCCAATGCACGTAACCTGCATGTCTTTGGACTGCGCAGACATGGGGAGAACATGCAAACTCCATGAAGGGAGGACCTGGGAAGTGAACCCAGGTCTCCTTACTGCGAGGCAGCACTACCCACTGCGCCACTGTACCACCCCAAATATCAATCCTATATGGTAAATGATCAGAGTTAAAGGCAAATGCCAGGTAATATGGGAAACGTCTCTTATATAGGCTTCCCTTTGTGAAGCTTATCCATTTGTGAAAACCCTTTAATAAGTGAATTTTTGTAACCCAAACACATAATTACCATTAATTTCAAATGAAATAATTTTTAAATGTTCCCTCACCTCAAGAAATGACCCCCATTTAAGCTCAAATAGCACCAGAATAGCTACAAATAAACAAATTTCCTTTAATAAAATAAATCGTGAAAACAACTCCTAATAAGACTTTTTCCTAAATTAAATATTTTTAACAAAACTGCTTCACTTCAAGTTTCACACTGACAGAAATGGCCTCTTCAGCTTTTCCAGTTCTTTTCCAGTCTTTTTTGGTTTGT
This sequence comes from Erpetoichthys calabaricus, assembly GCF_900747795.2. Lineage (NCBI taxonomy): Eukaryota > Metazoa > Chordata > Cladistia > Polypteriformes > Polypteridae > Erpetoichthys > Erpetoichthys calabaricus. The sequence goes on from NC_041407.2 coordinate 80,549,323, forward strand.
GTCATAAACCAATACGTGTTTGAGTCTTCATGTGTGTTTGGGACACCCGTATGTTTGTTAGTGCTGGTGACCATGAGTCCCTGTGTGGAGTACTGAGGGGTGATCGGCTTGGGGCAGAAGTGGATAAATGCCTATGTGGAATATTACAGAGCGTCACTCATATGTAGTTGTGTAAATAGGATCTGTGTGTGTTTGTGTTAATCTTAAGGTAAAAGAGCAGACCAACCTAATATCGAACATGCAGAGTCTCCTTTCTCGGTAATACACATGAGATGCACAATTTTATTAAATGACTTCCTATGTAAGCCTAAGTTTTTGTAAAGCAGTTGTTCGTAGTTCAGAAAGAGAGGAGTTTATTTCAAATATCCAGCTTAAGTGCTAATTGTCTCACTTCTTACAACTCCTGTCCCAAGTTACACAAGCACACCTCAGCCTCACTAGCATCCTGACTCTAATGGCAGAAGTGTATGAGGTCTGAAAGCTCATTTTGGAGACGAGAAATTTCATTGTAAAGAAAGGCAGAGTTGTTCAAGAGAAATGATGACCAAGCCACCAAGATTAGCGTCATAATATCTGTAAGAAGTTGGGGGTCAGTTTAAGAATGTCCCGACTTATGGATGACACTTCAAGTAACACAAGAAATGGGCTGCCTGGAAAATACTAAACATCTAGCAGTACCAAAACATTTTGGTGTTCACTGTTTTTTGCTTTTGTTTCATGGCACTAAAGCCACTGTTTTTAAAAATAAAAAAAAAAAACCCTCACTCTGCTCCTCTCCATTTGAGCTACATACAGTATAACACATGGATTAATGTGCAACTTTTCTCCAGCCTAGTTATGGTGTTCTGTCTAATTGCCTGAGGTTATAGAAAGGGTGCAGGGCTGAACTCTATAGTACCTGACAGTAGGGTGAGAGTATGGGATTGAAGGCATTCTGTTAAGGTGTACATAATAAAAAGTATAAGGGGGAGAATTTGTCACCCTTCAACCCTCCTGTGACAAAACAACCAGGAATGCAAAAACAGAAAATCACAAAAAGGAATCGGAGGTCAAAAACGTAATGACAAAGCTGTTGATCTGTCTTCATCTTCGGCTCAAGTTCTGCTGCGGTCAGTGCCCCAGCTCCCTGATTAGGTGGCCCTGCCTCCTAAGGTTCCTCATACAAGAGACAGGGCTGATGGGGATGGGGGTGGGGGGTGGGGGGGGAGCACTAATATATGCTAAAGAAATACAGAAATAATAATAAGTTAGATAATAGAAGCACAGGTTTTAGAAAACCACAAGGTTGAACCAACTGTATTTATGGTTCCAGTAACTGTCACAAAGTGCTTTAGATGTGCCCTACAGTGCCTTACACGTAGGGCACTTCCATCACACCACCCTTCTTTTAGGTGAAGGGCACTAAACTGCTAAGATTGACAGTTTAAACTTTTTTTTGTGTGTAGTCATGTGATTAGCTCTATGTGAGGCACATGACCAATGACACTAAACATGCAGGAAAGGATGTTGTGAGAGCTGCTGCTTTACCCCAAGATTTCATGCACATGATATCACACTTTAATATGTCATATGGAGCATAGCTGATTAAAACCTCTGGCATAATTTGGAGTAATAAGTACAGTGGATTACAGTTATCTTGGCTTGAACGTGAGTGAAGTTTATATCTAGCGCCGGAGTGCTGCGCCATACAATCATTTTTTGTTTGTTTTTACTGTCCGTAGGACTATATATATATATATATATATAATATAATATATATATTGTGATAGATGCCCGGACACCACCAGCCGGAGACCACATCTTTATAAAAAGCACACGTTTATTTTCCATTAATAAACACAGTGTCACACAGCACACAATGCACAAAGCAATAATCACCACTGATTCTCTCTTTCTCAGTCCTTGGCCGCCTCTACTCTCCTCCTGGGAGCTTCGTCCTACTCCCACTCCCGACTCTGGCTCCCTGATTGTAAGAAGGCGGCCCCTTTTATTCCTGCCCGTATGTGCTCCAGGTGATTGATGACGTCCATCCGGCAGCACTTCCTGGTGTGGCAGAAGTGCTGCCCTTTGCCCCGGAAGCACTCCGGGCATCCCTGGCAGGTTCCTCCGCCATCTTGCCGAGTGTGGCGGAAGTAACAATATCCGGGTCCCACGAGGTTTAACGCACCCTCTGGTGGTGGCCACGGGTCCCAACGAGTTCAAATCTTTGCTCTCTTTTCCCGTGGTCCTTTCCTGCACCATGACGGTTTTGCCCTCGTGGCTCGGAAGCTATTCCCACCACCTTCCGGTCCTTTTAAGCGTCCCGGCCAGGTAATAACCCTGGCCATCTGCGACAATATATATAATGATATATATATTTTAATATATAATGATATATTATGATATATTATAATATATTATGATATATATATTATAATAAAAAAAAGAAGCTCTGAACTGCACAATAAAAAAAATTATGGGATAGCCCTTATCTCGCATGTAAGTGAAAACACCTTGTACTGACGGGACACTTTCACATACGTTCGAGATAGTTAGATTAGAAACATTACAAAAGTGCACTTCGGGTATCCCGTATACATATGTGAAAACATCTTGTTTGTAAATGAAGGTATCCTGAACATTAAAACATCTTTTGTGTACGTAAAACTATCGTATCACTTACTTATATGACATCTCGTTCGTACATGAAAATATCTCGTATGTACATAAAAGTATCCTGTACATACAATATATTTTCAAGTACGTACAGAATAGCGATTATCCCATAATTTTTTCACTCTGTGGTTCGGAGCTTCCATAGATTTTAAACTACAGCGCAAAAAAGCTGCCACAATTTGCACGTGCATTCGGGGCCACCTCACCTTTGATGCGATTTGTACTGAAATCGATGAGTACACACTTCATAACCCTGGATTATCTGAAAACTGCAACCGGTTTATCAATTTCAAAGAGGTAAATCTGTCTTCCTACGATACAAGACGTCCAGTCGAAAAACTGTTCAGTTATGGAAGCCTTGGACTTGGCTCAATTTCTGTTTTCAAAGACAGCTTCTTATATGTGATATAATAAAGGCTTCACATGTTTCAAAGAATCATCTTCTTCTTTCGGCTGCTCCCGTTAGGGGTTGCCACAGCGGATCATCTTTTAATATAAATACATACAATAGGTCCCTGATATTTTGGAAGCCTTGATCTAGTATTTCCACTTAAATAAAAACCTAAGTACCTACACAAAACTTAATTTGATGGTAAAAAATAAGAAACCTATCACCTAACATTGAAAGTTTCATAATTGCATAGTATTACACAAGTGTCAATTTTAAATTAATTGCGTTTAATATACAAAAGGTGAGGACACCTTTTATGTGCCAGAGTTCATCAGTGCTTATTTAATTTAAGACCAATAGCTAAAAAAATATATTTATTTATTGCTTTGCTATGATACTGAAAAGTGCTAAAATTACTATTGTGCTCGTCTGTGAGTGCACATTCAATTCCAGATGGGTCCACAAACGTGCTGCATTAATTTAAAGGACTTGCTTGCTGAATATTTTTGAAATTGTCATACTTGTTTGTAAAGTAATAAAAGTAATATCATATATAATATGATGCAGTACTAAAAAGTAATATTTCTGAATACTTTATTTTTTTAAGCAATATGTAATTTTTAATATATTTTTAAAAGTAATTTACAACTTTACTAACTTTAAGCTCAGACATATACAGGTGGTTGAGCCTATTGTGTCCTAGATAACCGACTGTCTGTCCAGCAGATGGCAGTTTGTGAGACTCAAGGAACTGGAGCCCCTCACTGAGCAGTCCGGTCTTCTTTCTTTCTTTTGTAAAAAGCCTAATTATCCTACAGGACAAATAAAAATCTATTTACCCAACACTGTTTGTAGCAGAGGTGCAAAATATTTCATATTAAGCTTAAGGTGCCTCTGCAAGGAACAATTCCTTCTCGTCACACTTTTGTAAATTGGTTTGATAGATTTCAGGCTTCTGGCAGTGTGTAGGCCATTTTTGTAGGACCATCGAGAAATGCCCTAAAATACTGAAAGGGTGAGACAGATTATAGAGTGGAGTCCTCAGCATTTAGCACAACATCAGTTGGTAGCACTAAATAACTCAGACCAGTAAATAAACAGCAGTCTTTTATTAATTTCTGACTACAACATTTCTTCCCTAACTGAATCCAACCATTCAAAGTCCTTTCAAAAATCTTCACATCTTTGTGCCACACCCACTCTATGAAATAAAAAAAGATTTTGACACAAATTAAAAGGGTCAGGTCAAGTTTATTGTCGTAAATGAAATTCATTTGATCCATTCAGAATAAGTTTATTTTTTTTTATTTTTGGTAAATGTAGATGGTTGTCTTGGAAGGCACAATTTTAAAAGTTTCTGCCAATGCATTTTCAAAGAGAACAGTTCTCTCACACACACACACACACACACCTATAACCACATGTAATTATTGTATGTTTTTATTTGCATGCCCGTATAAGTTACACTTGTTTAAAAACAGCACTGACATTAATTTTAAGCTTTGTTTCAATTGTTTAAAGTCCAATTCATTCCTTTGTTTGTTTGTACATTCATGTTCTTTGATCTTATTCAGATCAGAGCTCCATGGCCACATAAACCAAACCGAGAAGGTGTAAGCCTTGAGTGTGAGGAGTGTGAAATCAGGGGCTACAAGATGACATGACAGTTTATATCCACAGGCAGCTAGACTTGTGGATGATTCCCGTCCATTACGTCTTCTCCTCACAATATGACTTTGTTGGCACATCAGTCCAGCTAGTAATTTCAGTACTCTGTTCACCTTTTGAATTATAATTATCTGTATTACATGCTGGTTTATTTTTTTGGATTATATGCTTGTCTCCCTATCTGATTTATATATTTACATAATAATATTTGCACTATATATGTTTGCATTGCATGTTGGTATTTATTGTGTTTTCTTTATCTATTGTCTGTTGACTATTGGAAGGGTTAACTGTAATGTTTTGTGTTTAATTTGTGTAGCGTGTGGTCGGCAGAGCATGCAGAGTAAGAGTTTCATTGTACAGTCTGACTGACGGCTTTCTCTGCATATGACAATTGTAACAGTAATGGGTTACTTTTTTCTCTTTATCAAAGACCACACATTTCCTCCTCTTAGGTAACTCACTGTACATGATCTAATTGTACCCGGCAACTAATAAGCTTCCCCAGAATGCATTTTGGTACTTGGTATGTAACATGAACCTTTGCTATCTATTTAAAATATAAATAATTCACTACAAAGGAGGAGGCCTTCAGTTACAACTGTTTAGTTGAGTAACCACTAGCAAACCTTCCAGCAGCCTTGTTGCCATAGTGTTGTATTAAAATACAAATATTTAAAAAGATTTTTACAGAACTGTACATGTTTTTTATGCCTCATATTACATAAAATAAGATGACAACCAATGTACATAACATAACATAAAATGAACAACAATAAAATATATGCTGAAAATAAATTACATATTATAATCCTGCCTCTTGGATCAAATAAGATTGCATGAGGTATTGTGTTAAAATAAGCGCATTTTTAAAACCTCTTCTAACAATCAAATACAATGCACTACTTTATATATACACACAGCTGAAAACCAATTCTGCATAATAAATTATACATATATATATAATATATATTTCAGCATAAATCTACCCATATGTTTTCATACACCACTTGTATAATTAATAGCCTTTACAAACCTCTTTTTTTATTTTTCAATGCTATGATGAAATGTTGCGATAAGTGCAGTCCATATTACACCTTGTAAACTTTTTTTTTTTTTTTTTTTTTTTTAAATGTAAATTCAGTTTTAACATTACGTCTTCTTTTAAACAACATTAGCCTTCTAGTCTAAGCAGGCCTCCCAAAATCATTTTACGAAGTGCTCTCATCGAGTCTCCACTTCCTACATCAAGCTAGTTTCAGTTTAACTTGTGATTTTGCTTTTTTTAAAATGTTTTCATGAAGACAATCACCGGGCCTCCACTTTTATTTATATGTTTGCCATAATCAGCCATAATTCTGACTTGTTCCTGATTTTCTTTTCACCTCCTTTTTAATTTACTGTATTTTTAACATAATCAGCTTTCTGTCCTTTACTTAACTCGTCTCTCATCCTCATAGGCTCAATTCACATTTTTAAATCCAACTTTACATTCTGCTTTTTACAGCTCTTGTATCGCAAAACTGATTAAAGTTCTCCATTGCCATCTAATTGCTACATGAAGCGCCTGTATGGGGGCTTCGCACACACACACACGCACACACACACACACACACACAGCAGTGCTGGTAGATAATCTCAGTTGCTTTGGCACGACAGCATGCAGTTACTTCAGACAGCATCTAGTTCAAGAAATTATTAGTATAATTTGTTGTCTTGTTTGCAGCCAAAGGAATACTCCCCCCAAAAATAATACATGTATATTTGTGTATATTTTTTTTTATAAGTTGTTTACCTCATGTACTTTGTAGTGATGACCAAAAATACTTTAATCTCATGTCTTCATGCAGAACATGAGAAAAAAAACAAGTTTATGATATAGTGGACAATAATGGTGACATTTGCCATACAACAGCAAACAACGTGAAAAACCACCCCTGGAATAAAGAAAAACTTCTACCATTAATCATGCTGCATAATTCACATGTTTGTTATACATTTGCATTCATTTTTTCTCTAGAATATTAACAGTTACTTCCAGAAAAACCAGCACACATCATTAACAAGATGGCGCATTCCCATAATTCCATGTTTTTGAATTCATTCATTAGTCAAGAGCCCTGTCTTCAGTTCAAAAGCACAGAATTATGGGAATGCGTTTTTCTACCTACGACATACGCTGCTTTTTCCTGAAGTACAGTAAGTGTTAATAATATTTTAGCAAACCATGCATTTGTTTTGTGCATGTTGAGCAGATGACTGAATAATGGACACCTGCATTATTCAACACAAGTAATGTGAAAAGTTTTTTCCTTTTTTCCATGGATGTTTTTCACATCATTTTCTGCTGTACAGCATAGGTCGCCATTATTTTTCATTATACAGTAATCCCTCGCTATATCGCGCTTCGCCTTTCGCGGCTTCACTCCATCGCGGATTTTATATGTAAGCATATTTAAATATATATCGCGGATTTTTTGCTGGTTCGCGGATTTCTGCGGACAATGGGTCTTTTCATTTCTGGTACATGCTTTCTCAGTTGGTTTGCCCAGTTGATTTCATACAAGGGACGCTATTGGCACATGGCTGAGAAGCTACCCAGCTTACTTTTCTCTCTCTCTTGCGCTGACTTTCTCTGATCCTGATGTAGGGGGATTGAGCAGGGGGGCTGTTCGCACACCTAGACGATACGGACTCTCGTCTAAAAGTGCTGAAAGATTATCTTCACGTTGCTGTCTTTTGTGCAGCTGCTTCCTGAAACGACATGCTGCACGGTGCTTTGCATACTTAAAAGCTCGAAGGGCACGTATTGATTTTTGATTGAAAAACAAACTCTGTCTCTCTCTCTCTCTCTCCCTGCTCCTGACGGAGGGGGTGTGAGCTGCCGCCTTCAACAGCTTTGTGCCGCGGTGCTTCGCATACTTAAAAGCCAAACAGCCCTATTGATTTGTTTGCTTTTCTCTATCTCTGTGACATGATCTGCTCCTGATGCGCACTCCTTTGAAGAGGAAGATATGTTTGCATTCTTTTAATTGTGAGACGGAACTGTCATCTCTGTCTTGTCATGGAGCACAGTTTAAACTTTTGAAAAAGAGACAAATGTTTGTTTGCAGTGTTTGAATAACGTTCCTGTCTCTCTACAACCTCCTGTGTTTCTGCGCAAATCTGTGACCCAAGCATGACAATATAAAAATAACCATATAAACATATGGTTTCTACTTCGCGGATTTTATTTCGCGGGTGGCTCTGGAACGCAATCCCCGCGATGGAGGAGGGATTACTGTATCCTAAACGTTTCCCTCTCGTTCAGAGGGAAAACATGAGATTAAATCTTTTTCCGACAAACTACACAGGGTAAGTAAAATATCACGAAACATTACTTTTGGGTGGGGTGTTCCTTTAACAGACTAAAATACTGTATATGGTGTGAGATCCAAATATATACTGGTTTGTATTTTTATGGTTTTCCTTTTGAACAACAAGGGTTGGCCTTTTTAGTTTGAGGCCTTAAATTAGTTGATTTCTGATGAGGAGATGCCTACATTCTGCTAATTTCCACAGTGAAAGGTAATCAGAAATGACCACTTAACATTATATAAAATACCTGAAATAAACTGCCTAAGTTTGAAGAAACCCCACCTCACACTGCTTGGCATTTATAAATGCACAAATAAATTGTATAGGAAATACATTATACCACAAGTACATTTAATGCAGAAATTAACTAGTAATTAAAGTAATGACTACAAGGAACGTCTATAATTTAACTGAAAATTTTAAGAAGACTGTAGCAGCAAAAGATTACCTACTTTGCAGCTTAATGGTTTTTAAAATTACAGTGCATGTCATTCACTAAAGATAAACGGTTGCTGCAACAGATTTAGTGGTGCGGTAGAAGCTGCTTTTCGGTAGAATGTATGTCATCTTCCTTGGTTACAGTCACAGATTGTGTGTATATAGATAGGAAAGGCACTCGAAACAGAATTATAATAGATTCAAAAAGTATTCAGACCCTGTCACTTTCTGCTCAGTTTATGTTGTGGATTTAATTTGAAATGAATAAACAATATTTTTGCCCATCAATCTACACTTAATAACCCATAATGACAAAAACATGTTTTTAGAAAGGTTTGCAAATTTATTAAAAATCAGCTTCTAAAAATCTATCACTAACATAAGTATTCAGACCCTTAATTCAGTACTTTGTAGAAGCCCCTTTGGCAGCAGTTGCAACTTTCAGTCTTCTTGGTTAGTCTCTACATGCTTTGCACACCTGCATCTGAGCAGTTTGTCCTACTCATTTTGGCAGATTCCGCTCAAGCTTCATTAGATTGGATGGGAAGTGTCTGTACACTGCCGTCCTCTGGTCCCTCCACAGATGTTCTATGCACTAAGTGTGAGCTGTGGCCGGGTTACTGAAGGACAGTCAGAAAGTAAATCTACAATACAATTTAAAGAGTGCAGAAAGTGAAGGGGTCTGAATACTTTCTGACTAGATTGAGAGTTTTTCTAAGGTTTTCTTTTTCCCCCCACGTTTTCAGGGTATTTGGAGTGTAGATACGAGCACTACTGCTTGTTTGGATCGCGGCTCTGTTTTTTTTTTTTTTTTTTTAAATAACATTTTTCTTTGTTTCTGTCATTTTTGCCATGCTTCCTTGCTGTGCGTCTGTCTATGTTTTGTTTTGTGTTGCCCTTTTTTTATCCCTGCTCTCTTAACCAGGCCTTTCTCAATTAGGACTTTGAGATGCTGCATTTAATTCAGTTACCTAACAGTCTTGTATACTGTAAGCCACTTGCTACCTCAGCCACTCTGTGCTAGCATTTGTTTGATTTGTGCAACAGTGTCCCTTTGATACTTCTTTTTTTTTAACGACTTTTAATTTATTTTTTGTTATTTAGGATTTTTAATTTTGGATTGTGGTCGCTTCTGACTTAGTAGGCAGTTCTGTTGTAATTATTATTTATTTAATTCAGTTCTTTGTTTTGAACTTGGAAATTTTGGAATTTTGATTTTACATTACCGTATATACTCGAGTATAAGCCTAGGGTGGGAAATGCAGCAGCTACTGGTAAGTTTCAATAATCAAAATAAATACCAATTAAATTACCGTACATTAATTGAAGCATCAGTAGGTTAAATGTTTTTGAGTATTTATTTTAAAGAAAAACAGTAAACTAGCTCTGTAAGTGGAGAAGAGGGTCAACAAGAACAATATGGTCTCTCTTTCGCTCGCTCGCTGCACAGGGAATGCAGAGGGAGAGACTGAACACGTGCGGAAACTATCGGCACACACAAACCGAAAAAGAAACTGGCTTGTTCGTATACGGGACAGCAGGACCTGACTCGAATATAACCCGAGGGTGACGTTTTTCAGCACATTTTGGGCGCTGAAGAACTCGGTTTATATTCGAGTATATATGGTAATTTCATTTAATAAAATTACTGAAAAAGGTTTAGGTCCTTCCATTTCAGTTGTAACTGAAAGGATAAATTCAAGATCACTACGTTTAACCTTTCTGATAATGTGACAAATTTATAGCCATCCAGGGTTGGAGTGGTGCCTCTGAGGTTAGGGATCTGCACCAGCAAGGTTGCCAGGTCGAACCCCGTAAATGCCAGATGTGACTCTACTCTGTTTGGCCCTGAAGTAAGGCCCTTATCCTGCAATTGCCTTTTCCTGGTTATGACGTTAATTTGCATCCAGCCCAGCAAGAAGGTCCTCTAATGTACAGGGATAGCCAGGAGAGGTTGCTGGCAGGATTGACACTTCGGCAACCATAAAAAACCTCATACTGTTCCAGTGTGGTGCTGAGGTGGACCACATTAACTCACCCAAGACAAACAGTAACACCTTGAAGCTTTAAGGAATTGCTGTGGTGATTCTAATAATCACGTATTGCTATTTAACACAATGCATTTATTAAGGTGTCATTGCATAGCAATAAGTCACTAACAGAGGCACTACCCATAGCCCCTACTTTCATGTGCTGTCATTGGTGCTTTAAAAGTCATACTAAGACTAAATAAAGTTCTGATTCAGGTTTTATAACATCACAGTAACTAACAAATATATGTACTGAGGCGTTAGCGTTACCATCAACACCGGGATGCGAGCACACGCTGTATTTGCACGGCTCATGGAATTCCAAAGGGAGGCACATACAATATCGAAGTATAGGAGGTCGGAAACAGAATAACATAATTTTAAGAAAAACAAAGTGCAAGTGGTCACCTTTTAAAGATTCATTTGGTCTATGAACGGTAGACTTTTAGGATGGCTGATATACAGTTAGGAGGTCTTTAACATTAATGCTTAAAAGCAGTGTTTCTCAACTCAATGGCGGGTCGAGAGCTGCAATTTTTTATATTGGAAGTGGATTACGGTGGGTTGAGGCAGTTCTCCATTCCGACAATCATGCTTGGTCCCCCTCCAGCTTTGACAATTTGGACAACCCCCCCCCCCCCCCCCCGGCCGTTGGTCTTTGGTGGGTTATTAAGGCACTTATATATGTCATGACTCTAAAAAGGTTGACAAACATTGCTTTAGAGAATAAGAAGTGAGGTCATCTCTTTGGTGTTTCCTAGGAGCTGCTGAAGTAGATTAGTAACTGGCAGATGGCATTTGAAAGCATTTTCTTCCTCATCAGATGATAGCTTGCAAGGATGCTGGCAAATATTCCAGACCATTAAATGCTGGCATTATACGGTAGTGTTTGAGCTTGATCCATTTACTCTATGATGTTGTGGCTTCTGCGATGAAAAGAAAAATTTATTGGCAAGAGTGTACATTCTTTTGTTTATCATAGTCTGTGGTATTTCAGTTGCAGGAAGTGATCTAAATCCTATAAGGTCATCGATGACATCCTGTTCAGCTTCTGTAACTGGATCCCAGACTGGGGGGTGAAATTTCCAGTAATACAACACCTTAAACATTATCCCCATCAGGTACAGGAAAGGCAAAATCACCATGACTGGCATTACGTAGGCATCAGTAGAAGTAGGGTCTCTGTAAAACCACCATGTGACCAAAAGAATCCCACTGTCCACAGCAATGAAAGTGTGGTAAATAACGCTTCTGCCAAGAGTCCGACCCTTAGCCACGTTAAACCAGCTGAAGTACAGTATGAGCGCCACCATGGCTCTGTAAAGCCACTCTCCAGCTGGACTATCCATGAAATCAGTTTTCTGAATCCCAGCCCAAAACAGCAAGGATGCCCAAAGTAGAAGGAAGTGCAGACCAACATAAGGGGGTAAAACAGACGTGAAGACTGCAACAGCAACAATCCTTGAGGTGATGAGGAGCAAGTTCCACAGAAAGTAAACAAGAGATGAAATGCAGCCCAGATTGTTTTTCTCTGGTAAGAAAGAGCGAAGTGAGCGGTGATAATCCAGCACCATCCATGCGACTGAGAGAAAACTGGCAGTGATGCTGACATCTGCATGAAAACAGAGAAGCTGTCGTCACAAAAAAACTGCAAAGACACACTCAGTTACTTAGTATTTGCATGTATCCAGCCTGATCTGAAACTTGACAATTTTTCCTGTTTTACAGTTTTGCCAGTTTTCAAAAATGGCTGAAGCCAAGGTGTGAGGACATCACTTAAAGTCGGCTCTGTTCCAATAGAGGCAAACACAGTAAATTAAATGTTGTTTGCCTTTTGATGATTTCTTAATTACAAAATGAATACCGGATAAACAAAAATGAGTAATATTTATACAGTGTGAGAGCAATAAAGATTTTTTTATAACATTCTCAGTATATTTTACAACATAAAAGATCTCAAAAGAAAACATCTGCGTTCTATTTTGCAGAACAAAATGGTTTTGTCAGACCAGAGGTCCTCTGGCTCAGCACTTAGATAACCCTGTGGCTGTTGGTTTTCATTCACAGAAATTTTTAACTAGGAGCCTGCAAGCCATGTAATTCTTTTAAGTACACACCTTCTTTATTATTATTATTTTGCAAATAGAAAAAAATGACTAGACTAAAGTGGTATGCAGTGCTGGGCTCTATACAACTCCAACTTTGGACTAAACTGGTTCAGTACAATGATTGATTTTTTAATTAATTGTGCGCTTATAGCTCTTTTCCAGCTACTTGGTGAGGAACCACTTCAACCACCATCAATGTTAGCATCCACCTGGAAGATGCAACTGCAGCCTTTCTTGCACCAGTACGCTCACCACACATAACTATTAGGTTGTAACAGGGTGAGAGAGATTAACAGCCAAAATGAGACAGGGGGTCCAGAATGGTGGGCATTGGGAAACACACTACTCTTTTTTTCAAAAAATGCCAGGGATCCTTTATGACAGATTTTCTCAAACCCCCTATGACTGCAGGTTTTTGTTCCAACCTGTTTTACAGTCAATAATAATAATAATAATAATAATTCATAACATTTGTATAGCACATTTCTCACTACTCAAAGTGTGCCTACAGACAGGGAACCCAAGATCTTCTTCCCACAAGGCAGTAGTGCTACCGCTGTACCACCTGTCAATGAAGTCAATGAGTTATTTGACCTTTAACTGATCTCATTATTTTAATTGGTCTTTTTTCCTTTGTTTTTTTCATATTTAAAAGACATTTAGAAAAATTTCTATTTTTGCTACAGTTTTAAATGCTTAGGCGGAATGGTGGCTTTGAGGCTACGGATCAACGCCAGCAATCTGAAGGAATCCCGTAAATGCCAGAAGTGATTTAACACCACTGGGCCCTTGAGCAAGGCCCGTAACCTGTAATTGCTCCATCCTGGGTATGACGTTAACCTGCATCCAGCCCTGCAAGCAGGTCCTCCAAACTGCTGGGTGAACTTGGGGGATGGTGGCAGGACTGGCACTTGAGCCACCATAAAAAAACCTCACTCACACGGTTCCATTCCATTCCAACTAGTGTGGTGCTGTGGTGTCACCCATTACACGGCTATGCTCGGGTCCTAATTTGGAATCCTGTGGTGGTTTGTCATGTGGTTGGTGTTACAACACACTGTATCAGTACAGGCTCCCAACCTTTAAATGCTTAACTCTCTTTTGTTGTTTTATTATTAACTTTATTTGTGTTGTTCGCTCCTTTAATTGAATCCTAATAATGAAAAATAAAAATGAGTAGTTTAAATGCTTAACTCTCTTTTGTTGTTTTACTATTAATTTAACTTTGTGTTGTTCGCTCATTTAATTGAATCCTAATAATGAAAAATAAAAATGAGTACACACCTGGGTAAATGACACTGAACAATGAAACGCTGCAACTACTTCAGCATCAGACCAACTCATTAGTGATCATTAGTAAATAATGGATTAAATAAGTAGAATACCTGGGAAAGCAGTTAAAGATAAAAGTCTTAAAAACCGAGTTAAAAAAGAAACACTAGATTAAACCTATGCAGCATACATAACTGCTTGGTCCACTCTAATAAAAATCTCAGTTTTGGAATTTCTACATTGACCCAAAAAACACAGAAACTAGAATTAAAAGTAATTAAAGTAGGAGTCTGAGTAAAAACAGAAGGTATCTGAATCAAAATCCTGTAGCCACATGGGGTCTGCAGGACAACAATTTGAGAACCACTCTTTTATGACCTCAGAGACTCAGGACCTCAGGTTTTACATTTCATCCAAAGGATGGCACCAATTTTTAGATCACATTGGCACAATCACTGTACTGGAGCTTTGGGATCCATGTATAGACCAAAGGGTAAGTCCTCCCGATTGTCTCTCTTTCACCTCTTTCAGCAGCAACCCAAGCATTGCTTAGCTTCAGGTGGATTCAAAGTGCACATGTTATGGCTGCTGGCTACACAAGTAATAACTCTTCTTCCCTTTTTTAAATAGGGCAGGGGTAGCCGTCTTCTGGAGCTGTCTAGCTACCTACCTAATAAATAAGCCACATGATTTCATATTCTTTTTAGAAACTTTCTTCTTTATAGTGTTATCCTATCTATATTACTAACCGAGAATGGTAAACCGGATATGGATGCAGGTACATGCCCTTGGACGCAGGAGACATAGTGTGGCGTCTGAAACCATGGAAGCAAAACTGTCTCGGCTCCAAAACCAAACAGCTCAACAACTAACACAACTACAACAACGAGCCCGCGTTGACAAATCTAATGAACGTAAATGCCTACAACGCACGTCTCAAACTGCGGAGGCAAAGCAGGCACGGGTTCAAAACGAAACAGCTCAAGTGACCGAGATACAAACACGCGCCTACCTGGATATAATTAATGAACGCAGGCGCCTACAACGTGCGTCTGAAATGCCGCAAACCAGGCAGACACGGCTCCAAAAAGAAAGAGCTCGACTAACCGAGATACAAAGTGAAACGGAGTCCGCAGTGTTCCACAATGCACCGCAGAATAGTTCAGAAAGAGCTCCGTAGTAACAGTGGGGGGCCCCAGAGTGACACGGGCGAATGCTCCGTATTAAACATACGTCATCCTCACACGTCCAAACTATACAGCATAGGTGAATCACATTACAGTGATGCATTATTAACAGTACGGTAAAGATCACAGTATCGCAAACAAATGGAAATTATTACTCGAAAAAGGGAAAATATAATCACCACGGACCAGGTGTCATTGAAACAAAAGCAGGATAAAGCAAGGTCAGAAATGAAAGACAGAGTAGAAAACACTCGACTGACCGAGATACAAAGTAAAACAGGAAACACTACGGAGTCCGCAGTGGTCCACAATGCACCGCATAATAGTGCAGACGGAGCTCCGTATTAACAGTGGGAGGCCCCAGAGTGACATGGGCGAATGCTCCGTATTAAACGAGTGTCATCCTCACACGTCCAAACTATACAGCATAGGTGAATCACATTACAGTGATGCATTATTAACTACAACGCGTGTCTCAAACCGCAGAAGCAGGGCAAGCACGGGTTCAAAACAACGCAGGCTCCTACAACGCGCGTCTGAAACTACGGCTGCCCAGTGGGCAAGGGGTTCAAAATGCCGGGGGTAGGCGAGCGAAGCGAGCAGGGGGCAGAGCCCCCTTGTATTACTTTTAAATAGCACTTTCTTTAAGCTACCTGTAACAAAAATCAAATGACAATGTTACCTCACCAGCAGTTAGGGTTGGGTCATATGTTAACATATGTTAGCTCATTCTCCTACACTAATCCTTCATGACCTTTTCAGGGTCATAAGCAGGGGACAACCTTGGGCGGGGTACTTAATTGTTTGAAATAAGAGCAACATTTTTGCCAAGTTTTGGAAAACTAGTAAAGTCCTGCATATACTAGACAACACACAAAATATGAAACAAAATCCTATTGAATATTTTAGACTGATAAAGTAGTACTAGGGTGTTGTACCTTGTTAGCCATTATGAATTTAGTGAAAAGTCGAGCAAAATGACATTTTATTGGCTAAGTATGTGGTAGCATGATTTTTAGTTATATGGAGTGACAATGGCCTCATAAGCTCTCTGTTTCACTCCCCATAATGTGATGACAAATAAGAGAGATCCATGTGCTTCCTAAATTTTCACCTACACTGCAGCATGAAAAAAATGAGGGAAACAGGTACACATGAACAATGGCGCAAGATGAGTTTCTCCCTCCCTACTCTCACCCTGGCATGTGATAATGTAAAAAAGAAGGAAGCATGTGCTTCCCGTATTCTCACAGAAGAAAGAGCTCAACATACACTTCTTGTACATGCTGTGCATGGTAGTGTGGCACGGAGCAAGACATCCACCTACCTCCCTCACTGATGTATCTGCTCATATTCAGATCCTGCCTGGCTAGCTGACATTTTGTGAAAAAGCTCTCAATTCTAACTTTTGCTGTATTGGTGTTAAGATCCTGTCACTTCACAAGCTGTAAAAATGGTGCAGGCCTCAAGAAACTAAAGCAAGACCTGCACTTCACATTGAACTGAGCCAACAGAGTAGGCCTCACCACTTCACATAGGCTGGCCCCAAACTCAAAAGGCAGATTCACAGCCTGCACTTGTCCAAAAAAATGGACAAAGGCTTTAACAGGCAAAATGTCCTCAAAAGGGGGAGAGTAAGAGCTGTGAAAAAATCTCTGGCCCAATAACAAAACAAAGTTTATTTTAATATTTAAATATTTTATTTAAAGAATACACATGGATAGCAATAGCAAAGGCAAGAACAATAAAAGGAGAAAACCTAAAAGTGAACAAACCCAAAAAAACAACTAGAAACAGATCCTTGATACAGTAGTAGTGGGTCAAAACCAGATCAGAAAAAAGTGAAAAGCCAAAAGACAGGAACAATCACAGTGCCAAAGCACCCATGTAATCGGCTGCTTCTCCTTCAGTGCTGCAACATTAGGTAGCCCAGTGTCCTGGGGCTCCACATAAAGGAGACGGGGCAGAAAACAAAGACAACTAATAAATGCAATACACACATAATACAAAAATTTCAAACTAACTAATACACAACATTGTATTCAATGCATAAAATGGAGAAACAGTGAAAACTAAATCATAATCAATAACAAAATACAAAACAATATCTAAAAAACAGCAAGAAGATTAAACAAAAATAAAACCTACTTATGTCAGGTGGAAAAAAAACTGTCTGAACCATGAAAATTGGACTGGAGTGTGCGAGTTAACTGCATAATATTACTATGCATGGAGAAGTTGCATGTGATTAATATAAATTAGTAATCAACGGTAATGCTGTACTGTATTTATACAAGGGGGCTCCGGCCCCTGCTCGCTTCGCTCGCCTACCCCCAGCGTTGGGTATCCTGAAACACATCAGTCGAGCTCGTTCGTTTTGGAGCTGTGCCCGCTTTGCCAGCGGCATTTCAGACGCGCGTTGTAGGCGCCTGCGTTCATTGATTTTATCCAGGCGGGCTCGTGTTTGTATATCCATCAGTCAAGGTCGTTCGTTTTGAACCCGTGCCTGCTTTGCTTCCGCAGTTTCAGACGCGCGTTGTAGGCGCCTGCGTTCATTGATCTTATCCAGGTGGGCTCGTGTTTTTATCGTTGAGCTGTATTGTGTTTGAATTTGGTGTAAAGCGTTCAGCGGTTTGTACAATCCCAAGCAGCACATTATTCCTAACTTCACTCCGCAGCAGTGCCACTCACAATATGGCGGTGACGCCTGCGCCTTCACTCCGCAATAGTGCCACTCACAATATGGCGGTGACGCCTGTGCCTTCCGTACTATGTCGGGTTTCACTATGCTGTGTAGGCGCTTTTGCCTTTCGTACTTTCCCGCGCCTTCCGTACTATCTTTGTGGACCTGTAGGACCTCCGTAGCCTCTTCCGTTTGAATCTGGGCTGCAGCGCAGATTCCTCTTTTTTGTGTGGCTGTGTCATTAGTCGTTAGCTATGGGCGCGTTGTTGCTTCATTTCTCATTCACGTCCGTTGAGCTCTTTCGTTTTTGGGCCGTGACTCCTTCGTGCGCGGTGGATACGACTTCACTTGCGGTTTATGAGTCTCATTGCGGTATACGTCTCATTGTCCCATCGCCGTGTATCTGCGTCCATGCCATCCGGTTTACCATTCTCGGTTAGTAATATGGATACTATACATATGAATGTGTATAGCCACAGCAAGTTTGATGTACTTTAGGAACAACTTAAGGAGTTATTTAATGACTTTTCAGTGTATGCAGTTTTCTACTGTACATAGTGCTATATATGCCTCTCCCAATATGGTTTTACTGTATATATTTACATTAGCAAACATGGTATGTTTCACATGTATGTTGCCCTCTTCCCAGAGTTCCTCTCCTTCAAGGACATAAATTATGATCCTGCCTTCCACATGGAATAAGAAAAGTAAACTCTCAATTAGCTGAACTAATGGAAAATTCCTCAGGGCTTGGATGCTCACAGTTAAACAGGCTCACTTCACTTAGACCATGTTATAAAAGCAGCATGAGCCGATCTTTGAACTTAAAAATTGGATAGGAGAGAAACCTTCAGCCACAAGGGGTACTTCATGATGAGTCTGAGAACCACTGCAAAATGCAGCTCTCCAATACTTACACTGATAGACTTCTACCTTGTTCCTGCTGATGATGGTGTACAGAATGAAGACAAGTTGAGGAGTGCTCTCAGTGAAGGTTTCGAACAGTCTGAGCATACTGAGGTCATGTGTGAGGTAAACGATGTATCCAGATTCCTTTCTTTCTCTCCACCACACTAGGAAACCCTGCACCATCACTGTTAGGTACCTTTTCAGACAAAGGAAAAAAAAATTAAAGAACTAAGTCACCACTGAATTAAAAAAACTGGAACCAGTTCAGTTGCTTAGAAAACTGCAGCATTTTCCTATAAGGAACATTAGTATGAAATTAGGAAAATAAAGGAAATGTTTATTTTTGGTGTTGTATAATGGACTAGTGAGTGAAATTACTGATTATTCTAACTGAAGTTTTTTTTATACTTATTTTTAATATATGACATTGTAATTGCTGTTCTTTAAAATTTTAACCATTCAATATCTTGATTTGGTATTCTATCCTTCAAAGCTTTACCCCTGTTCAGTAATGTTAAACTCTGCTTTGTTTGGTATATGTTTGTGAATACATACACACACACACACCGAGATAGATATGTATGTATGTGTATGTATATGTATGTAAATGTATATGTATATGTATGTATATGTGTGTGTGTGTGTGTGTGTGTATGTATATATATATATATATATATATAATATACAGTGGCATGCAAAAATTTGGGCCCCTTGCTTTAAATGTCTGTTACTGTTAATAGTCAAGTGAGCAGAAGATGAACTGATCACGAAAAGGCATCAAGTTAAAGAAGACACATTTCTTTAATATTTTAAATTTTAAATATTTAAAAATTGTATTTCCATCATTCACAGGTACAAAATACCAAAAAAAATTAAAAGGGCCTAAAGCAAAGGCTTGGGCAACCGGCATGGTCCATACTTAGTAAGACCACCTTTAGCAAGGATCCCAGCTTGTAAACACTTTTTGTAGCAGCTAAGAGTCTTTCAGTTCTTACTTGGGGTTTTTTCGCCCATTTGTCCTTGTAAAAGGCTTCTAATTGTTCAGGATTCTTAGGCCGTCTTGCATGCACTGCTCTTTTGAGATCCCTCCATCCACAGATTTTTAATGATGTTTAGGTCGGGGAACTGTGAGGGTCATGGCAAAACCGCCAGCTTGTGCCTCTTGAGGTATTGCATTGTAGATTTTGAGGTGTGTTTTGGGCCATTATCTTGTCTTCTTTTTAACTTCAACTTTTTTACAGATGGCGTGATGTTTGTTTCTAGAATTTGCTGGTATTTATTTGAATCCTTTCTTCCCCCTATCAGTGACATGTTCCCTGTGCTACCGGCTGCAGCACAAGCCCAAAGCCTGGTCGTTCCACCGCATTGCTTAATAGTTGGAGATCCTTTCCTGGAATTCTCTGCCCTTATTTCTCCAAGCATACCTTTGAACATTGTGGCCAAAAAGTTCTATTTTGACCTCATCAGTCCACGGGATTTGTTTCCAAAATGCATCAGGTCTGTTTAGATCTTCATTTGTAAATTTCAGCCGCTGAATTTTGTGGCTAGGACTCAGGAAAGGTTTTCTTCTGCTTATTTGTTCAGGCGCACCACCACTCCAGAGTCTGCAAAATCTTCCTGAAGGTCTTTTGCAGTCAAATTGGGTTTTTATTTTCCTTTCTAGCAATCCAACAGCCAGCACTTTCAGAAAGGTTTCTTGCTCTTCCAGACCTCAACTTGACCTCCATCATTCCTGTTATCTGCCATTTCTTAATAACATTACAAACTGAGGAAACAGCCACCTGAAAACGCTTTGCTGTCTTCTTGTAGTCTTCTCCTGCTTTGTGAGCGTCAGCTCTTTTATTTTCAGGGTGCTAGGCAGCGGCTTAGAGGAGTTCATGGCTGCTGATTGTTGGGACAAGGTTTGAGGAGTTGGAGAATTTAAATGGCTTTGACATTTGCATCCCATGGGGTTTCCTAATGATGACTGTGAACAAGCCATAGTCCTAATGAGCTAATGAGACCACTTTGGGAAAAGTTATCTGAGACCTCAAATATCTTGGGGTGCCCAAACTTTTACATGGTGCTCCTTTCCTTTTATCGCTGTACAAAACAAAAACAATACACTAATCCTGCATGAAATGCTGAAATGAAATGTGTCATCTTTAACTTGATGCCTTTTGATGGTCAGTTCATCTTCTGCTCACTTAACTATTCACAGTAACAGACATTTTAAGCAAGGGGGCCCAAACCTTTACATGTCACTGTATAGGATTAAGCTGTACATCTGTTAAAAATGTATTAAGTACAGAGTTATTCAAAAACAATATCCCTATGGTGTCCCAGGTGTAAGAGTTTGACAGTTTTCTTAGCGCTTAGTGCAAGCAACGTGTTTGTATCTTGAGACCTACAAGAATTAAACTCGGTCAAAGTTTGATAACGAACAGCAGTTTTGTTTGCTCTGTGAAGTGCTCTGTGTGAGGCATGCTGTTGATGGTGCCATATTAAAATTAACATTGATTTATGAATCCTGTGCAGAATATATTTTAGTATAATCTGTAAATTGCACAGAAATTTAACGGCATAATAAATGCTATGAATGAGTATGTAAAGGGAGGCAGAACGAGGAAATTTAAAATCTAATTGTGGTAAAGTGAAACCAAGAACACTTCTGTAAAACTAGAAAAGTGTGGGCATTTTCAGTTGGTTCATGCAACTTTTCAATTTATTACTTCATTAAAAACACATAAGATTACTGCATACAGGACAAATTTACAATTTTCTATAACTTTGTATGCTGTTACAGACATGTCTCCCACTCTGAACTTATACAGCAAATATGAAAGAATTACAAAAAATAATTTCAACTCAAATTACCTTATAAAAAAAGTACAGGTTAGTTTTTAATTTTAAACATGAGTAAACATGTACGTTTCACAGTAACCACATTGATTTATTATGGGTATATACATACATGATAGGAGAATATCCTCATGACAATCCATCACACTCAGAATAAAAGTCAAGGAGGCCAAAGTATACAAAAACAGTGTATTCACTATACAAATAAGAAGGAGGGGAGGGATGAATAAAGGGAGAACTCAAATGTACAAAATAAACAAAAGGGTACATCGCAATGTTGCAAACTCTTTGGGCCCATTTCTATAAATGCTGACTAATATTCCCTCAAGCTGTGTATGTCCTTCCATTTCAAACACATATTTAGATATCGAAAACAGAGTATCTGCACACATCAGTGTGCCTTTAAGTGGATGATGTCGTTTCAATAATGTCTGCATTGCTTGACTGGCTCCCTGACTCGTTCTGACTTGTGCCTCTATGTCTTCTGATCACTACGTCAGTAAGTCTGTTCCTGCCCACAAGACGACAGACAGTCTTGAGGAAAACAACAAAAGGCTCACAACAGAAACTAGAACTGCAAGGTTACTTCTTTAAAATGTACAGTATGTGGAAATAATGTGTGTGATTTTATTACAGATTACAACTGAATGACATGTTTAAATTTTCAGTAGTTAAAAAAAAAAAAATGTTAGGCCAACCATGTTGCAAATGCCACATATTTCTGTGAAAAACTTTAGTTCAGAATATAATGTAAATGCTTGTTTGGCTATTAATGCAATGCATGTCCTTCTTTAACCTTATTACGGTTTATTACATTTAGAGCAGGAATTAGTCTTTTGGTGTTAACATAGCAAACTGAATATACGGTAGATGTTTTAGTATAGTGGTTCTCAAACTCAATCCTGGAAGAGACCCCCTTTTGTTTCAATCATCTTTCTATTTTAATTGGACTCTTATTCTGAATAAGCAAGCTGTTATTTCTCATTTTCAGTGTTTCAGAGTCACTGTAGAAATTACAAAGCTAGGTTTCGTAAAGTTGTATTAGAATGTACCAAGCTTTTATGCATGTTACATTGAAATAATTTATGGTGTTTTTTAACTTGGTTTTCATCAAGTTTTTCATTCTGCTTTTCCATATGTTCTAATTATTGAATCCATTCTTCACTGATGGCCACTTTAGTGTGCCTGACACTGGTGCTGTTTGTCCTGTTTCTACCCTGCTTGTTGTTAATTATCATTGTTAGGACACAATCAAGGGAGAAAGACATAGAGTTAAGCATGTAATGGCATAGCGAAGATATAAATATATATATACCAGTAACCCCGTGATTCTTGAAAGAATCGCAAATCCAAGAATGCCAATCACTTTCTGTTCCCTCCGATATTTGGAGGGATGAAAAATCATGGAGGGTGGGTGCGTCCAAGGAAATTTTTCATTCAATTAAATAAACATATTTGTACTGAAGCGGTTTCTTTCTGGAGCTGTGACTCATCTGGTTCTGGTGTTTCAGAAGTGCGTTGTAGGTGCCTTTGTTTATTGTTTTTATCCATGCAGTCTCGTTTTTGTTTTTCTATGGCTGTGTCATCAGCTAGAAGTCGTTTGCTGACTGCGGCGGATTCGTGTGCTGAAGTGACGATGGCGGCGGACCCAGGCTTGGAGGGGCACAGTACTAAACGAAGGTGGTGTGGGCGGTTGCGTTCGGGCAGCGGTGGTAGTGTGTACGGCTTGCCTGTTGCCTCTGGCATCTGTGCATATATACTGTACAACCTGGTGTGCACGCTTTACCTCAGGTTTAGTTTACAGGTCGTATCCATACGGGCTCGTTTTTGTATTTCTAATCGTTGAGCTCTTTCTTTTTGGAGCCGTGACTCCTTTACCTCTGCTGTTTCAGAAGCGTGTTTTGGACGCCTTCGTTCATTGTTTTTATCCATACGGGCTCGTTTTTGTATTTCCGTTAGTTGAGCTCTTTCTTTTGGAGCCGTGACTTCTTTGCTTCTAGTGTCTCTGAAGCGCATTGTAGGAGCCTCCGTTTATTGTTCTTATCCGTGCGGTCTCGTTTTTGTTTTTCTGTGGCTGTGTCGTTATTGTTATTGTTATTGTTGAGGCAGCTGACCGGAGCTGTGGCCGTAAGGTGGTCGGTGCCTGTCGTGGCAGCAATCCCCGAACCCGCTGGTGGACACCGGCGGTGAAAGATGCCGTCAAGCTGAAGAAGGAGTCCTACAGGACCCTTTTGTCCTGTGGGACCCCGGAGGCAGCTGATAGGTACCGGCAGGCCAAGCGGAATGCGGCTTTGGTGGTTGCTGAGGCAAAAACTCGGGCGTGGGAGGAGTTTGGGGAGGCCATGGAGAATGACTTTCGGACGGCTTCGAGGAGATTCTGGTCCACCATCCGGCGTCTCAGGAAGGGGAAGCAGTGCAGTGTCAACACTGTATATGGTGGGGATGGTGCGCTGCTGACCTCGACTCGGGATGTTGTGGGTCGGTGGGGGGAATACTTCGAAGACCTCCTCAATCCCATTAACATGCCTTCCAATGAGGAAGCAGAGCCTGGGGACTCAGAGGTGGACTCCCCCATCTCTGGGACTGAGGTCACCGAGGTGGTCAAAAAACTCCTTGGTGGTAGGGCCCCGGGGGTGGATGAGATACGCCCGGAGTTCCTCAAGGCTCTGGATGTTGTAGGACTGTCTTGGCTGACACGCCTCTGCAACATCGCATGGACATCAGGGACAGTGCCTCTGGATTGGCAGACCGGGGTGGTGGTCCCCCTCTTTAAGAAGGGGGATCGGAGGGTGTGTTCCAACTACAGAGGGATCACACTCCTCAGCCTCCCTGGAAAAGTCTATTCAGGGGTCCTGGAGAGGAGGGTCCGTCGGATAGTCGAGCCTCGGATTCAGGAGGAACAGTGTGGTTTTCGTCCTGGTCGCGGAACAGTGGACCAGCTCTATACCCTTAGCAGGGTCCTGGAGGGTGCATGGGAGTTTGCCCAACCAGTCTACATGTGTTTTGTGGACTTAGAAAAGGCATTCGACCGTGTCCCTCGGGGAATCCTGTGGGGGGTACTCCGAGAGTATGGGGTACCCGGCCCCCCTGATAAGGGCTGTTCAGTCCCTGTACGATCGGTGCCAGAGCTTGGTCCGCATTGCCGGCAGTAAGTCGAACCCGTTTCCAGTGAGAGTTGGACTCCGCCAGGGCTGCCCTTTGTCACCGATTCTGTTCATATCTTTTATGGACAGAATTTCTAGGCGCAGCCAGGGTGTTGAGGGGGGTCCAGTTTGGTGGGCTCAGGATTGGGTCACTGCTTTTTGCAGATGATGTTGTCCTGTTTGCTTCATCAGGCCGTGATCTTCAGCTCTCTCTGGATCGGTTCGCAGCCGAGTGTGAAGCGGCTGGGATGAGAATCAGCACCTCCAAATCCGAGACCATGGTCCTCAGCCGGAAAAGGGTGGAGTGCCCTCTCAGGGTTGGTAGCGAGATCCTGCCCCAAGTGGAGGAGTTCAAGTATCTCGGGGTCTTGTTCACGAGTGAGGGAAGAATGGAGCGTGAGATCGACAGGCGGATCGGTGCGGCATCCGCAGTAATGCGGGCATTGCATCGGTCTGTCGTGGTGAAAAAGGAGCTGAGCCGCAAGGCGAAGCTCTCAATTTACCAGTCGATCTATGTTCCTACCCTCACCTATGGTCATGAGCTATGGGTAGTGACCGAAAGAACGAGATCGCGAATACAAGCGGCTGAAATGAGTTTCCTCCGCAGGGTGTCTGGGCTTTCCCTTAAAGATAGGGTGAGAAGCTCAGTCATCCGGGAGGGGCTCAGAGTAGAGCCGCTGCTCCTCCGCATCGAGAGGAGTCAGATGAGGTGGCTCGGGCATCTGATCAGGATGCCTCCTGGACGCCTCCCTGGTGAGGTGTTCCGGGCACGTCCAACCGGGAGGAGGCCCCGGGGAAGACCCAGGACACGCTGGAGGGACTATGTCTCTCGACTGGCCTGGGAACGCCTTGGGATTCTCCCGGAAGAGCTAGAAGAAGTGGCCGGGGAGAGGGAAGTCTGGGCATCTCTGCTCAAGCTGCTGCCCCCGCGACCCGACCTCGGATAAGCGGGAGACAATGGATGGATGGATGGATGTGTCGTTAGGTGGAAGTCGTTTACTGTTAGGAATCATAATTCAACGTACTTTTAATACTGAATTACTGTTATGTGATTCAAATACGCCACACTGACTGCTGGCACAGTGGATTAGAGCAAGTTTAGTTTACAGGTTGTGTTGTTTGGGTACCACCTACTGACTCTGGGAAGCCGCTGGGTTTGAATCTGGGGCGCTAAGGCGCAGTGCGCATGCGCTTCGGTGCGTCCTGCGTTCGTGCATATAATTATACAACTGTGGTTTAGTAATATAGATCAGTCAAGACCTGGCACTTCTGTTTAGAGCAGTTTAGTATATTCTTAAGAGACATGTTTTATCTGCTACTGTCAGTTTCTGAAAAAAATTAAAAGCAATTTTTGACACTGGGAAAATTCTAAACGAACAATTCCTTGATCATGCAGTATTGAAGGATTTTGGAGGAACATTAATGGCCATTCTACTGGACACAGAAACAAACAAAAAATATTCAACAGAACATAAATTTAAAAATTTCTGTTTGTATTGCAGGTTAGGGCAGCACAGTGGTGCAGTGGTAGCGCTGATGCCTTGCAATAAAGAGACCAGAATTTGCGTCCCAGGTCCTCCCTGCATGTTCTCCGGGTGCTGCAGTTTCTTCCCGCAGTCCAAGGACATGCAGGTTAGGTATACTGGAGACACTAAATTAGCCTTAGTGTGTGTATGTGTGTGTGTTTGCCCTGCAGTGGACTGGCACCCTGTCCAGGGTTTGTTCCTGCCTTGTCCCCAACCCCCCCCCAGTCCTAGCTGGGACTGGCTACCACTCCAACCCTGTAACCCAGTTCAGGACTAAGTGGGTGAGAAAGCAACTGATGACTGTTACAGGTTAACAGCTTGATGGCAGAGTGTTCGATTCAGACAAAGCCGGTAAGGAAGCAACAGACAAAGGCAACAACTGCAGAGTAAAGCTGTAATTTAGCAAAGTCTAATGCCTATTCATGATGGTACCTTTCATTTGTGCTTGTCTGAATAGCCAGTGGTCATACATTGTGCATTGACAAAGTTGCATAATTTCAACTTTTGACATTGCATATTTGTAACTATTGTGAAGGTAGTGGACTAATGATTGGAAGTGTAGATAATAAGAATGAACTGAACTGAAATAAGTTATTTGAATTCAGTGTATAAATAGCACAAGGCAGTTCACCTTTAAAATTTAAATGGGTGGCACTGAATTTGTTTTTTTAATTCAAACAAATGAAATCCATTAGCTTCATCATGTACAGCAATAACAAGACATTTGGTTGCTGAATATTTTATATTCGGAATGTTTATGAGTTTTAAATGTAATAACATTTGGTGTACTTTTCTGAGCAGAGTTTACAACGAGCTGCTCAGAAGAAACCCTTTTTACACACAAACTAAACAGAAATTAGAAGAACAACAAGAACCACACTGCTGCTGACCCCTGTTAAGTCGGGTGCTTCCCACATTTTCCCCAGTTTCTAGTGTCTCACCTACTGTCTCTGCGTCTCGTTCAAACATGGCCTCTCTGGCTGCCGGCTGTCACACATTACCTTAACTTCAAAACAGCTTACAGGTAAGCTAGTACTGCGTTTAATTCCTGCCTGCAATGATCCAAATGGATATCTTCAAATGCACTATCTGTTAGGTTCTCGCTGGAACTCCATCCCGGCTTAAGTTTTGTTAATTATTTATTCCCTTTTATATGTGTTTTGTTAGTTGCTTGTTATTCGATTTATTAGTTTCCATCTATTTCAAAACTGATTTTGTGTTTGCTAATTCCCTTTCCTCCTTTTTCCCCTTGATTGAGCTTAGAAGAGCGAAGACTCCCAGACTCTAAGCTGTGCTGTCATTAGGTGACTTGAGGCTGCCATATTTGAGGGGTCTTCCTGGCTTCTCTGTAGCACTGGGGCATTGAGTTTCCTTCTCATCTGTAGCCCCCCTTAACTAAGTTGGGTATATTCCTCGCATTGTGAGTCGGCTTACTTTTCTTAGATTTTGTTTGGCCTTTCACCTTTGATAAATAATTACTTAGGGTTTTTGGGTTTTAAAATATATTGATTTGTTGTATTCCCCTTTCTAGAAGAATTTGGGAATTCCATTCTAGAGATGCATTCAAATTTTTTTAAAATAGGTTTAAGATTTTCACCATTTTGTCTAATTTTGAGCTTTGTTCTTAGAATTTGCTATTATTGCTGAATTTTGTCTTTACAATACTTGTGTTTATTACTGTTAAGTGTTGTTATTTTAAATTTTGTTTAAGCATCTTCCCTCCTGTGCATGGAGTTTGCATGTTCTCCCGGTGTGGTGTCTTCATGGGTTTCCTCCTACAGTCCAAAGACAGGTTAGGTGAACTGGTGATGTGATATTGGCCCTAGTGTGTGACTGGTGTGTGTGTTCACCCTGCGATGGACTGGCGTCCTCTCCACGGTTTGTTCCTGCCTTGCACCCTGTGTTAGATGGGATAGGCTGCAGCACCCTCCGCGACCCCATTCAAGACTAAGCAGGTAACAAAATGACTGTGAACATCTTCACTCCTATTAAAAGTTTAAGATTCTCTTTTTTTTGTTTGTTTAGAAATTTGCCTTGAATGCACTCAGGTGCAAAATTAAGTTATAAATTAAATATGTTATTAGAATATTGTGAATTGTTTTGAGGGGTTCAGTCTGTTTCCTTTCATTCTGCCTCATAATCATACCATTCTCTCATATTGGCTCAATTTATATCATTCACAATGAACCTAACCTGCACATTTTAGGGATGTTGGAGGAACTTTAGTACTCTGAAAAACTGCTGGTAGAAAGAGGGAGAGCTCCAGAAAACACCACATAGAAGGTGACTTGGCCAGTAACATATACAGCGCCTGAAGCCATGGCACAGCAGGGCATACTACTGCCAAACCGTGTTGACTCCACTTTGTGTAATTTCATACTTTTTGCTTCTGCTTGAGTTCAGCATTTATGATATGAAATCTATGGGGCTTTCAGTTCTTCTGTGATTACTACAGGATAGGTAGGCCTTTATAGGTACTGTAGTGAAGTATTACTTCTGCTAAATTAATTTATTCCTTTGACTATGAAAGAGCTATTTTAGTTTTTTACATTTACATCTTTTTAACTTTGTCACCTTGGGGCTTCTTATACAGTGGTGAACTTATGTTTCATTGGATTCAGATTTTTAGCATCCACATTGTAAAATTTGACCCTTTTTGTTCAAAGACACTCATTCATGTTGAGGGCATGAAATGGAGGGGTGCTGGGCCCAGGGAGATTATTGACAGTGACAATGACAGATTACCAACTTTACAAACACTCCTGACTTTAACCATACTGAAAAGGCATAGCTGTCAGTTTAGTAACAAGTAACAAATCCTCTTGTTCTTCTTTTCTCTTTTCATTTCTGTGTGTGTCAATGTGCTTGATCAACCTTCTCTAGACAGTTCAGTCTTGCAGCCCCTCTCCAGTTAGACCCTTCTCCTTCAAATCTTCTTTTACTTTATCCATTCACCTCTACTTTGGCTCCCCTCGCTTTCTCTTCTCCTGTTCTTCTCTTTTGCCCACATCTTCATTGTCTCTCCTCATCAGATGTCCATGCCACTTCAACCTACTTTCATGTACTGTTTTAGACATCTTTCCCACTTTTGTTGTACCTCTGATTGTCTCATTGCGTATTCTATGTGAATTTCCCATTGGGATTAATAAAGCTTATCTATCTATCTATCTATCTATCTATCTATCTATCTATCTATCTATCTACTATATAGTGCCTTTCATATCTATGTATCTATTATATAGTGTCTTTCATATCTATCTATCTATCTATCTATCTATCTATCTATCTATCTATCTATCTATCTATCTATCTATCTATCTATCTATCTATCTATCTATCTATCTATCTATCCTTTTTTGTAACTCCACTAATCCATCTTAACATTCTCATTTCTGCCATGTCCAACTTCTTCTCCCTTTACTCCCCGTGTACATCCTTGCTGGTCTTACCCCTGTCTTAAGCCTTCTCCTTAGTTCTTCAATCACACAATATTCCAGGTACCTTCTTCCAATTGTCCCATGAACACTGCACTCTATGGGTTATCTCTGCATCTTATTTTCCATCTTGGCCTACCATTGATCCTACTTATTTACATTCATTTACTCTTTTCAATAGCTCTCCCTGCAGGCTAACGTTTGAATTCTGATTATCGTTAAACCTCAAATATTCTGTCTTCTTCCTGTTTATCTTCAATGCTCTATCTTCCAAAACCCTTCTCCATTCTTCCAAGTTCCTCAATGTCCTCAGCAAAAAGCCTGTACCAGAGGGGACTGGTCTATTATCCCATGACTCAATACTTCCATAACCAGATCAAAGTGCTAAGAACTTAAAGAAGCTCCCTGATGCAGGCCTACTCTAACTGGGATCTTGTCTGTTACACCAACACTGCGTTTAACCCAAGTCCTCAGTCCCTCATACATATCCTGGACAATCCTCACATACTTCTCTGGTCCTCCAGACCTCTTGACATGACACTCAATCATAAGCCTTCTCCAGGTCAATAAACACCATATGCAATCCAATCTGTTTTACTTGATGCTTCTTATTAACTGTCTCAGTGTAAAGACTGCATCAATTGTTTTTCTCCCTGGCATAAAACCAAACTGCTCCTCGCCAATGGCAGTCTCTTCCCTAGGTCTTCTCTCTATATAACCCTTTCCTTTATAACCCTTTTCTTCTTGCCTGAAGAAGGGGCCTGAGTTGCCTCAAAAGCTTGCATATTGTAATCTTACTTAGTTAGCCAATAAAAAGTGGCATTTTAGTTCATTTCTCACTATAACCCTTTCCCAAATTTTCATTGTGTGTGACATCCTGAATATCGAATGTCAAGTACCAAATCCACTGCTGCCTGATAATCAAATGCTGTCATATTTAGTTATGCATCACATCCCAAGCCAGCACTTGAAAGCACACACAACCTCCACCCCACCGTATAGTGTGAATGACATTTAACAAAGTTATACAACAAGTGTAACACTCATAGTCTCTGCCTACTCTGGTTAAACATGATGGATGAGCTTGTTGGGCTGAATGTTCTCACGTTCTAACATTCAATGTGGCATGAACAGAGAACAAAACACAGTCCAAAATTACAAAAAAAAGACCATCACCTACAAGTGTGAGTACAGATTGAGCGGATTTACATTGTTGGACAGGTTATCTCTTCTGCGTGTGATTTTTGCAGATCTTTGTATTGAATTGCGTCTGGTATGGAAGCAGTTCATAAAGTATCAAAAATTAAATTAACCAAACTGAAAATTCTGTGTATTCTAAACCATAGATATTTAATTACATTCACCTGTGAAGGCAACAAATACAATTTCTTTAAATGATAAATTTAGGTTAGTTGGCAACTTCAAGGTTTCTTCCTGTATGAGAGAGTGTGGTGGTATGCATGAGAATGCCCTGCCATGTACTGGCGCCCTGTCCAGGCTTGGCTCCTGCCTTATACTCTATACTGCTGGGACAGGCCCCAGGCCCGGTGACCATGAACCAGATAAAACTGGTTGGATATTTTTTTAAGGTGGGCAGCATGATGATAAATGGCATGAATTCCTCAAAACTCTAAACTTCTGGGTTCAAGTCCCAGCTTAGCCACAGTATATGTGGAGTTTGTGTGTTCACCCTGTGGTCACAAGGGTTTTTTCTAGTGAATCTCCCACTGGACCCAGTGCTAACTAGGCTAGGCAGCCAGTGACCCTAAACTGGATAAACAGGGTACAGCATGAGAATACAGAAAAGGAATGAAGAAATATTCCTCTACACCCTCCATTGATTTCCTTATGGAAGCAACCTGGGCATTGGTCTCAAAAATTATAAAAATAGCAAAATTTAAGAGAAGAAAAGGTAACCCCACTCATCCAGAATCTCATCCAGTAAAACCTTAATTAACAGCAGGGCAGCACTTCACCTTTTCCAGTAATCCTTGAGAGTCAGATTAAAAAATTAATCTTAAAGACATATATTTTCTCCATAATATGCCAGTCCTATCACTGATTCCTTGCCAGATCTCTAGAATACCACTTAAAATCTAAATACTTTGTCCTCCAAAGTCCATCAGAGTGGCCAAGAACAAACCGTGACACTCTTTAATACTGAATTCAAGAAGTTGAGAAGACACGATTGGGACAAAATACAGGCATTCTTGATAAAAGTGGAATGTCAAGAAGCCAATTATAAGAGATGTCTTGAAACCCTCTTAATGTTGATCTTTGATGTTAGTTTGAACATCTGAAAAATGATCACTCAATGGGGGAAAAAAATCACAATTCATCTGCATCTACCTTTAGAATTGCAACCTGAGTTTCAGCTTTAATGCTCTTATGTTTTTACCAAGATGCATTACAGAACATTCTCAAAACCTTTTAATCCGTTTCAGGAATCAAGCGGTCCTGGCTGCCGTGGGCGCAAGGCAGAAACCAAATCTTGAAGAGGATGCCACTACCACACAGGGCCAATTTGAAATCAATAAATAAACTAACTTGCAAATTTTTAGGGACATGGAAGAAAACCTGACAAACACAAATTAAGAATGTTTAAACTCCACGCCAGACACTGACCAAGCTTGGGATTCGAACCAAAAAGAAACAAATAATTAAACCAAATTCCTATATAACCAGTTGTATGCTAAGTGGTCACAGTACAACTTGGGCCATCAACGAAAAGTAAAGCAAAATATAAATATCATAGATGCAAAAGTATAGAAGGGATAAAAATAATAGTAACCTGCTATTAAATAACAGATGGATAAGGGAGTTGAAATCAGAAAGACATCAAACAGCTTTATACCATATAACCAATCTCAGTTTGCATTAGAACCTAATCGTTACATGAAACACAATCAACAAATCACTGCACCAGATTATATACTGTACTTCCCCAGGGATGAAATTCAAACCAAGAACACTGGATCCTTAAGGCAGCAGTGATAAATTCAGTACAACGGTGCCAACCATAAGTAAACACTAATTGAAAAAAAGATTACAAGAAAACAAATAGTGGGTTAACGTTAAAGTTACATTAAAAACATGGTATAATTAAAATTAGTGGTAATGTGCTACTTGTATCTATTGTATTCATGCTAGATTAATTAAATGAAAAAGTAAATGCATCCAATATTGTAAATATCCTATGTTATGTGCCATTCTTCAGAGATGGGCTCTGAGTTCTGTGACCCTGAATTGTATTTACCAGGTTTGAAGGTTCGGAGACAAAGTCAGAGATGTGAGCTTGCGTAGTTTGGACATGTGCAGAGGAGAGATGCTGGGTATATTGGGAGAAGGATATTAAAGATAGAGCTGCCAGGCAAAAGGAAAAGAGGAAGGCCTAAGAGAAGATTTATGGATGTGGTGAGAGAGGACATGCAGGTGATGGTGAAACAGAGCAAGATGCAGAAGACAGAAAGATATGGAAGAAGATGATCCGCTGTGGCAACCCCTAATGGGAGCAGCCGAAAGAAGAAGACGACGACGACAGTTGACGGATGGGTATTGAGAATGGCAAGCACTGAGCTTCAGCTTATCAAACCCTAAAGCAGGCACCTTTGTTAAGGCAACTTAACAGATATAAGAGGAAATAAAACTGAAGTGAGGCTTTTAAGGGCATTTGTGTATTTGGACAATTCTGTCCTATGTTGGCAAATGTATCACCTGCACTTCAGAACAGGTAATCCACCTGAAGTTAAGCATGCTTGGGGCCAGCCAGTACTTGGAAGGAGTCCAGTTAGGTTAGGCTAGGATGTCTGCTGGAAGAGGTGTTGATGAGGCCATCAGGGATCACTTACCCTGTGGTCTGTGTGGGGATCCCAATGCTTCAGTGCAGTGACAGGGACACAGTGCTCTAAAAGCTGACACCATCATTTGGATTAGTC
This sequence comes from Erpetoichthys calabaricus, assembly GCF_900747795.2. Classification (NCBI taxonomy): domain Eukaryota; kingdom Metazoa; phylum Chordata; class Cladistia; order Polypteriformes; family Polypteridae; genus Erpetoichthys; species Erpetoichthys calabaricus. The sequence goes on from NC_041407.2 coordinate 80,582,900, forward strand.
TTACACCCATGGTCCGGACTCTCTTTGGTCGTAAAAGGTCCTTGGGCATCTTTCAAAAAGAGTGGGGTGTTTCCAGATGTCCTGGCTAAATTTCCCATTATGTCCTTTTTTTGTCCTGGTCCCCTGATCAAGCCCCGTCCCTAACTCACTTCCATTCACTTATTCATTTACTCAATCTGCTTATTGCAATAAATGGATCATAGGGTGCCAGTGTCTGTCCTGGCAGCTTTTAGAGCCTGACGGCCAGTGTTTTAGTTACCTAATCTGTATGTGTCTGGGATGTGCCAGAAGAACTTGAAGACCCCGTTAGAACATGCAAACACAACACAGGTAGCGAACAAAGTAGGATTTCAATCCTGGACTCTGTGGTGATGAGGCTAAAACAATAAACACTGTCACCTTTTACCAAACTGAATCCTTTGAACTGACTGCAATTTTCATTCACTGTGAAGCAAACCAAGGTGTAAAGTGTAAAGCTTTGTTATATCTAGAGTCTTAATTGAAGCCTGCCACGTAAGTTACATGCAACATGTTATGCAACAGATGTCACTTTTTCAAAGCCATTCATTATAATCGGTCTACAAAATTCCTTTCAGATGTCAGTTTCAGCTCTCCAACAGAAAGCCACGTAATTATTTTAGAAAATATCCATTATTTTACACAACACCTAAATGAACAGAATTTTCAAGATTACAGGGAGCCTGTGCCTATCATGGCACCCTTAGGACCAAGACAGAATCCAGCACTGGATGGGGTGCCACTCCAACTGGAGGCTCCCACACATTTATCTACTGGGCCAGTTTTATAGTCGGCAGTCAACTAATCTGCACATGATGTGGAAAGATGTGTTAGGGTAATTCTGGGAAAGTGATTTGAGGTACCAATTTGCAAACCATGCTACACTACACATGTGTAATTTTATGGACTGTCAGAAAAGATAGTTTTAAAGTATGTGTGTAGAGTGCTGAATGTCAAAGAGGGCAACACAAGTGTGTGAGTATTACTGTGGCCAGCCAGATCTGTATGAAGTGCATACATTCTCGCCGGGGGGACACAACTCATAGATGAAAAGGTTAGCGTGACTCTGAATGGTCAGGTAAGGGTCAGCATGGGTGTGTGCGTGCATGAGTGACTGTGCCCTACGTTGGACTGGTATGCCATCCTGGGTTGGGCCCAACTTTGCCCCTAATGTCTTAAGCTCCTCCAGTCTTTCAGTGGAAAAAGCAGATTCATAAAACCAGTGAATAGCTTGATGGGATTTGATGGTAAACTGCTGTTATGTTTCTTTGTTTTTTTTGTTTTTCTTCTGAGAATGAACTACTTTTACTACAATACAGTATAGTCTGACGATGTTTTCTGATATAGTGGCCCATCGTCCTTGTTACATTGTTTCTAAATTTGCTTGTCCAGAACAGGGCTGAGGGAAGGCTGGAGCCCGTCCCAGCAAGCAATCAGGTCAAGGGAAGGAACAATTCCTGGACAGGGCACCAATATTCTACATGAATGTCATTATTTTTAAAAATTCTAATTCAAAATAGTAGCCTTTCTACTGTAATCTAATATAATCTATGCCAATATACTGTACTACTTCCTTTTAACATATGAAAAAGATATAACCCTTTAGCCCAACTCCTCTGCCATATTCAACAGCTAAATTGCTCTCCTTTCCCAAACCTTCTTACCAGCTGTTCAATTATCAACTATTAAATTCACTGCAAATACGCGCTTTTTTAATTATGAACCATCCATTTCCTGAACCTTTTCAACCCAAATGTAAGATCAGTGCGGTGAGGCAGCGACTATTAAAACTGCGCTGGGCACAAAGCAGGCACTTAGTCCCGTTTAAGACGACTGACATTGTCGGCCAGCATTGCGCAAAGACCGGCCCCGTGACAGGCGCTATACAGTACAGTACATTGCACGAATATGACTATCGCTACGGTCAGTGGTGCTTTAAATGTATCAGTAGTGTAAATAATCCTCTCAATGCTTAAAATATCTAGATGATCTACAAAAACACATATTTGGAACACTAAAGTAGAAAGGTTTGAACGCTTTCTCAGCTAGTCCTCTAGAGTAATCCCCAGTTGCAGCAGGACGTGTCGCCCAATAAAGGCACTACATAGCCTATGTAAAGTGAGCAGAAAATATGGATACAAACCTAAAAAGGAAGCCCAAATGGAAGAAATGGAGCAGCCTCAATATTCCGCGTCTCCAGAACAGTCCCTCATTTGCTGCTACTTCAGAGAAGTTTTCCAGTTGACTATCGTATTGAAACCAGAACCAGCTGAACAACTGCACCACCAGAGAGGAGGTAAACGTTAGGAAAAGCACCGTCCCGAACCAGTAGTAGTCACCAACAAGGTAGAATTCGGCCGCAGCCCACAGATCCGTGCCGATGTCGAACAGAAAGGCGCCGATCCCAAACAGCGTCAACAAAAAGTCCAACAATGAGTATCTGCAGCACTTTCGCAAATCCATTCTGCAGCGATTTCTTGAGCAGTCCAGGCGTGCTTCGTGTCAGCACCTGGTTGTTCGCAGAAGCGGCACTCACGAGCCAGTGGGCGCGGTGCCCTTCACCCTCCGGCAGTGCTGCCATGCGGAGTAGCTGACACGTCTCATCGACAGATCGTTAAGTCTCTTTTTCGGATTTTACTTGCTAGATTTATATACAGTCCCGATCACTCCTCGTTTCTAACACCGCCTATCCGTTATTCCATCAGGTAGTTCCGTTTGACAGACTCCACCCCGACAGGAGGAACTGCCAAGACTATAAAAAGTTTTAAAACACCATAGAGGCTACAGGTCGACACTAGAGCGGCTAAGTTCACTGTATGAACTTCAGCCTCGTCAGTATGGGACATGGGTGTCGTGATTTGCCTTAACGTATTAACCAAACAAATGTCCCATTTTGCATCAGGCATGCTAACTGTGGTGACATTCTTATAATATCGGACGACTTTAATTTGTTTCGACATGCTTGATCTATTTATTTGTCATGAATCATCCCCCATAGTTGGAACCTTTTCTTATGCTTTACGAGGGCGCTATTGTGTGTAACGCCTGCTAACACTTAACTGGGACGTGACACAGATAAAGCCTTTATTAAGGTCTTGTTACAAAATAGGTATGTAACTAATACACAGGTGGACACTGTTATTAAACTCTGACATTGGTGCTTTGCAAGTCTTATTAAAGTCTAGTAATGTACCAGCAAGTTACTAATAAATGTTTATAGTTGGCAGTCACTGTAAAGTGCTATTTGGGCGCCTTGGCAGGAGATGTACAGTACAATTCTGAACATGTTCATTTCTTTCAACATAACCCATTTTTCTCCATATCAGCATTGTGAACTAGACACAATTTTATGCATAGAAACCCCACGGGAACATGGAAACAATATATAGGCAGTGTGCTTTGCTTGAACTCTGATCTATGTACTATGAAGTATAAACACTAATCTTTTATTTTCTTTCTCTTTCTCCTGAATACTCCTCCATAGAAACAACAGTTAAAGATCCATTACAATATGGAAAACATAGGCCATTAAAAAACATTAATAGTACATTTAAAGAAAGTATATTAATATGTACTAAATGATAAGCCCCACTTAAAGTCTCACGCATAAGAAGGAACGATTTCATGAAATATTTATTGTCAAAAGAGAGACCATAAGAAATCCCCTTATAACAATTAACCCAAATTATATGCATAATATTGGCCAACATACTTTATAAAACTCGGTCAAATCCTTTTGCTATATCCACTGCTATAAATTTATGAGGTGTTTCATAACTGAAGATGAACCTTAGAAGCATTACTCTGATCCAGATGGCAAATAGCAAATGGGACCATGAAAGAATGGAAATTCCCCAGCACATGGTCCAAGGCAAGCCACATCACATGCACAGTTAGTAATGATGTTTTGCACGTAGATCACACTAATTACATTCCTCAGATGATCCACAATACTAGTCAATATTTTACTGATTTGCTTTGGTGTTTAAGGGAATCCATTGGGAAGTGCAATGTTGAATGCTGATGATCAACCTCCTTCTACTTCATGCTTACTTTGTATGAAACTGCAGATTCCAAAAGATCTACATCAATCCTATTCTCCAGAAATGACCCTGTGTGACACACACCTATTCTACAATCTGAAGACTGCCTCTGTAGAATGTACCAGAATGTACTGCTCCAATAGGTAGGGAGCATCTACTGACAGCGTTTTGCCACACCCACCACATGGTGAAGCACCTGGATTGGGACCCTAGTGCAGTAGGTGACACCTCAGCACCACACCGGAACAGTGCAAGTTTTTTTGTTATGGTGGCTGGAGTACCAATCCTGCCAACAACCTCCAAGTTTTCCCTGTAAGCTGGAGGACCTGCTCCAATAATGAAGATGTAAATGAATCTACAGAGGATTTGTAAGCAAGAGGAAATGTTTTATATGACCAACTTAGAAAAACTCTGTGAATGTGTAAGACTATTAGTGTTCACATAGACTATGCTTAAAAATACATTCTTGTCCTGAAGCAGGAGTAACCAGCGTCAGCAAATGTGTAAATGAGAATATTAATGGTTTCATGAACATTTGATTTTGATATCTAAAATATCATGCATATATAATATATAAAATATAGGAGATGTGTGTGTGTGTGTGTGTGTGTGTACTAGCCATAGCCTGCGGTTCTGACCGCGTAATAGTGAAACAGGACAGTGAGGAGGGCCCTGCCTGTCCCCCCACTCCTGACGTCACATTTTCCCTTCCCCTCGGCCTGCAGCCTCTGTCTTGGATTAGCGCGATTATATCACTGCTGCAAGCAAACTATGATTCTTAGCACGATGAGAGAAGTCACAAAATCAACCAGAATGTTCAAGCAAATTATAGAAAAAAACCCGATCTAAATCCGTTAAGTAGTTCTCTCGTTCGCTAGCTAAGCGGAGGTAAGGTATTCCCCGAGGCTGGCGTGTGAGTGAGGAGGGTCCCACCCCCTCCCCTCGGCCCGCTGCATTTCTCTCGGGTTTATGCAAATAGATTAGTACCACAAGCGTGCGTGTGTGTGTGTATGTGTATGTATATATTGTGGCAGATGGCTGGGGTCCATGCCTGGCCGGGACGCTCCTTCACTGTATATTCAGGGGGAGTAGCCCTGTAGGGTGCAATACCTCCCCCTGGACGCTAGATGGCCACCCCCTGGGTTGGAGTGGTGCCTTGGTTTCCTAGAGGGCTCCATGGGAATTGCAGTTGGGTGCAGGTCTGTTGGGTCCTGCAGGCACCGCCAGGGGGTGCTGTAACTAGGACTCCTGAGCCCGTATGGGCAGCATATTCGTCACACCCGGAAATGCAGCCAGAACTCGGCGATTAAGGACCTGGAGCACTTCCGGGTGGACTAAAAAAGGGGCCAGCAATCACCACTCATTGGCCAAAGTTGGGAGGAGAAGGACGATGATAACGACGAAGCTAGACGGGAGGAGTGGTGGTGCCAGAAGGGAGTTTTGTGTTGCTGGATTGTGCTGTTTTGGACTGTGTTGTGGCTGGGGGACATGGGGAAGGCATGCCCTCTAGCCGAAGAAAAATTATACTTTATTTTATACACGTGCCTCCAGGTGAGTCTGTGTCGGGTCGGGCGCAATATAGCGCCTCTTTTGCTATATATATGTGTGTATATATATATATATTTATATATAAATATATAAATATTTATATGTATATAGGCAACAACACAGCAAGGGGATGATGAAAAAGTGCAAATGTATACAGTGCATCTGGAAAGTATTCACAGCGCATCACTTTTTCCACATTTTGTTATGTTACAGCCTTATTTCAAAATGGATTAAATTCATTTTTATCCTCAGAATTCTACACACAACGCCCCATAATGACTACGTGAAAAAAGTTTACTTGAGGTTTTTGCAAATTTATTAAAAAAAAAAACAAAAAAAAAACTGAGAAATCCCATGTACATAAGTATTCACAGCCTTTGCTCAATACTTTGTCGATGCACCTTTGGCAGCAATTACAGCCTCAAGTCTTTTTGAATATGATGCCACAAGCTTGGCACACCTATCCTTGGCCAGTTTCGCCCATTCCTCTTTGCAGCACCTCTCAAGCTCCATCAGGTTGGATGGGAAGCGTCGGTGCACAGCCATTTTAAGATCTCTCCAGAGATGTTCAATCGGATTCAAGTCTGGGCTCTGGCTCAAGGACATTCACAGAGTTGTCCTGAAGCCACTCCTTTGATATCTTGGCTGTGTGCTTAGGGTTGTTAGCCTGCTGAAAGATGAACCGTCGCCCCAGTCTGAGGTCAAGAGCGCTCTGGAGCAGGTTTTCATCCAGGATGTCTCTGTACATTGCTGCAGTCATCTTTCCCTTTATCCTGACTAGTCTCCCAGTCCCTGCCGCTGAAAAACATCCCCACAGCATGATGCTGCCACCACCAGGCTTCACTGTAGAGATGGTATTGGCCTGGTGATGAGTGGTGCCTGGTTTCCTCCAAACGTGATGCCTGCCATTCACACCAAAGAGTTCAATCTTTGTCTCATCAAACCAGAGAATTTTCTTTCTCATGGTCTGAGAGTCCTTCAGGTGCCTTTTGGCAAACTCCAGGCAGGCTGCCATGTGCCTTTTACTAAGGAGTGGCTTCCGTCTGGCCACTCTATCATACAGGCCTGATTGGTGGATTGCTGCAGAGATGGTTGTCCTTCTGGAAGGTTCTCCTCTCTCCACAGAGGACCACTGGAGCTCTGACAGAGTGACCATCGGGTTCTTGGTCACCTCCCTGACTAAGGCCCTTCTCCCCTGATTGCTCAGTTTAGATGGCCGGCCAGCTCTAGGAAGAGTCCTGGTGGTTTCGAACTTCTTCCACTTACAGATGATGGAGGCCACTGTGCTCATTGGGACCTTCAAAGCAGCATAATTTTTTCTGTAACCTTCCCCAGATTTGTGCCTCGAGACAATCCTGTCTCTGAGGTCTACAGACAATTCCTTTGACTTCTTGCTTGGTTTGTGCTCTGACATGACCTGTCAACTGTGGGACCTTATATAGACAGGTCATGTCCAATCATGTCCAACTGAATTTACCACAGGTGGACTCCAATTAAGCTGCAGAAACATCTCAGGGATGATCAGGAGAAACAGGATGCACCTGAGCTCAATTTCGAGCTTCATGGTAAAGGCTGTGAATACTTATGTACATGTGCTTTCTCAATTTTTTTATTTTTAATAAATTTGCAAAAATCTCAAGTAAACTTTTTTCACGTTGCCATTATGGGGTGTTGTGTGTAGAATTCTGAGGAAAAAAATGAATTTAATCCATTTTGGAATAAGGCTGTAACATAACAAAATGTGGAAAAAGTGATGCGCTGTGAATACTTTCCGGATGCACTGTACATACATATACATACATATATACATATACATGCATATACATATATATATATATATATATATATATACAGTACTGTGCAAAAGTTTTAGGCAGGTGTGAAAAAATGCTGTAAACAAAGAATGCTTTCAGAAATATAAATGATTGTTTATTGTTATCAATTTAGAAAATGCAAAGTGAGCGAACAAAAGAAAAATCTAAATCAAATCAATATTTGGTGTTACTACCTTTTGCCTTCAAACCAGCATCAATTCTTATAGGTACACTTGCACAAAGTCAGGGATTTTGTAGGATTCTAGTCAGGTGCCTGATCAACCAGTTACACCAAACAGGTGCTAATGATCATCAATGTCACACGTAGGTTGAAACACAGTCATTAACTGAAACAGAAACAGCTGTGTAGGAGGCTTAAAACTGGGTGAGGAACAGCCAAACTGCTACCAAGGTGAGGTTGTGGAAGACAGTTTCATGTCATGGCAAGATTGAGCACAGCAACAAGACACAAGGTAGTTATACTGCATCAGCAAGGTCTCCCCCAGACAAAGATTTCAAAGCAGACTGGGGTTTCAAGATGTGCTGTTCAAGCTCTTTTGAAGAAGCACAAAGAAACGGGCAACGTTGAGGATCATAGACGCAGTGGTCAGCCAAGGAAACTTAGTGCAGCTGATGAAAGACACATCAACCTTATTACCCTTCGAAATTGGAAGATATCCAGCAGTGCCATCAGCTCAGAACTGGCAGAAACCAGTGGGACCCAGGTACACCCATCTACTGTCCGGAGAAGTCTGGCCAGAAGTGGTCTTCATGGAAGCCAAAAAGCCATACCTCCGACGTGGAAACAAGGCCAAGTGACTCAAGTATGCACGAAAACATAGGAACTGGGGTGCAGAAAAATGGCAGCAGGTGCTCTGGACTGATGAGTCAAAATTTGAAATATTTGGCTGTAGCAGAAGGCAGTTTGTTCGTTGAAGGGCTGGAGAGCGGTACAATAATGAGTGTCTGCAGGCAACAGTGAAGCATGGTGGAGGTTCCTTGAACGTTTGGGGCTGCATTTCTGCAAATGGAGTTGGAGATTTGGTCGGGATTAATGGTGTTCTCAATGCTGAGAAATACAGGCAGATACTTATCCATCATGCAATATCATCAGGGAGGTGTATGATTGGCCCCAAATTTATTCTGCAGTAGGACATTGACCCCAAACATACAGCCAAAGTCATTAAGAACTATCTTCAGCGTAAAGAAGAACAAGAAGTCCTGGAAGTGATGGTATGGCCCCCACAGAGCCCTGATCTCAACATCATCAAGTGTGTCTGGGATTACATGAAGAGACAGAAGGATGTGAGGAAGCCTACATCCACAGAAGATCTGTGGTTAGTTCTCCAAGATGTTTGGAACAACCTGCCAGCCGAGTTCCTTCAAAAACTGTATGCAAGTGTACCTAGAAGAATTGATGCTGTTTTGAAGGCAAAGGGTGGTCACACCAAATATTGATTTGATTTCGATTTCTCTTTTGTTCATTCACTGCTTTTTGTTGATTGATGAAAATAAATGATTAACACTTCCATCTTTGAAAGCATTCTTTGTTTACAGCATTTTTTCACACCTGCCTAAAACTTTTGCACAATACTGTGTATTTTTTTATATATATATATGTATGTATATGTATGTGTATGTATATGTGTGTGTATATATATATATATATATATATATATGTATGTATGTGTAAAAATAGTCTATATATTAAAAAAAATCAATTTTTGCAAGCATTAATTACAAAAAAGTTTTGTTGCAGATAAATTTCTTATTAAATTTTAAAGCTGCTCAGTAGCTCACATCACCATTCAGAGATAATAGTAAACAAAGGTATAAAACAATACAAATATATCAAAATTCTAACACTATTTACTGACATTTAAACAAAACAATGCTATGTAATAAATAAGCCATACTGTTTTAAAACTGTATTGTGTTATATCATACAGAAGAGGAGCATGGTCAAAAGTTCCCTATTGTAGTCTGCCTCTTGACATGCACATTGTTAAAGTTTGCTCATTGGTGTCAAAAACTGTTTGTCGCTGTGTGTATCGCTGCAGGGCACTGCAACCTTGGTGATTTGATGGGAAGGACGGAGGGTTGTGGTTTTGCACAGCGTGAAACAAGTGTAGCAGGAATTTTTTAAAGTTTCTAACACAGTTTGCCAAAGAGAAACATTGCAATAATAAATGTGTAATTTTATTCTCCAGCAATTATTTTAACTAAGAAAGTGACAGGTATATCTGAACTTTGTTCTGGGTCACATGGAGTAATAGGAACTGATAGTGGATGGCATACCAGTTTATTGCATAGCAAACTCACATACACACCCATGCCCATTCACACCTAGCCAATCTAAATTAGTAGTTGTCATAAAATCAAGGAGTGAGGTTTAGAGATTGTTTTTTTTAAATACAATATGATTTAACTTAAAAAAGAAAAGCAAGGAGTCCTAAAAACATTTAAAGTAGTCAGTCAGTCATTTTCTAACCCACTTAGTCCTGAATGGTGTCATAGGGGCTGCTGGAGCCCTTCCCAGCTATTATAGCTGGCATGGCAGGAACAAACCCTTGACAGGGCGCCAGTCCATTGTAGGGTGAGCACACGCACAGAGAACTGGGTCAGTTTAGTAACACCAATTCACCTAACCTGCATGTCTTTAGAAGGCAGTCAAAGGAAACCCACAAAGACAGCAGGAGAACATGCAAACTCCATGCAGGAAGGACCTGGGAGGTGAACCCTGGTCTCCTTACCATGAGGCAGCAGCTCCACCACTATGACACTGTGCTGCCCATATGCAAAGCATCTGCTTCTAATTGCCACAGAATGTCCTTAATCTTTGTGTATTTTTATATTCCTATAACATTACAGGATATGTCACCATACACCCTTTTGTATACAGTGGCTGGCATAATTGTGGATATTTGACATGTTTCCATAATACCTTCCTTACACCAAAAAGAGTGGAGTGTCCAGGCAGTTATATTTTGTTGTCCCCTTAGTACTTCATTGAGTATTCTCCATCCTCCGAGCAAAAGAAAATAGCAAGGCCATGTGTTTCTGAAGCATAAGATTGCACATTAAAAGCTTATTCCCAATATCTTTAGATTGTGCATCTTTTAGTAAAGGCAAAACATAAGCAAAACTGGGAAAGGCAGTCGGGTTGGATGGAGGGAATACATCTGATGTACATTTTTTGACTTCGCTCAGATGGTTGTCAGCTGTCCAAAGCACACCACAATTCCAAAACCACAAGGTACACAGTCAAGTGCTGTTCTGAGAAAACTTCTCAGTAGTTGTCAAATGTCGGATAACTGTGGTCATTCTGGCAGGCAAAGTAAGCAATCAGCTGACCATTGCAGATCATCAGAAACAACCCACTGCCTATAACATGATTAGGAAGAAAAAACAAACAAAAATGCACTTAACATAAGATCAGTACATGTTGCATAACTTTTCTTTTTTTATGGTTTTACACTTAAAATTTCAATCCATTTTACTACTATTCTTCAAAAGGTAAGAAAAAACAATTGCATTGTTAAATGTAGTCAATACATTTGCCCATTTCCTACATCTTATACCAGTTCAGAGTCTTGGAGTCTGGAGGCTATCATGGCAGCATTAAGCAAACAAGGAGCCAACCCTCGAGTAGTTAGTCCAACACATTGCAAGATTAATCCTAATAACATTACATTTCCAAACATTAATTAATATGGTCAGCAAGTACCAAAGCATGAATTAAATTATGTAAACTTTTGTCTAGAATGAAGCAACCTAGAAATAATTTGTAATACTAGAACTTGTATGTCCCCAGTAGGAAATCAATATTATTAGCAGTTCCCTATTGCTTGAAGAGATACAGTACTATAATGCATTATATTGTGTATTAAAGTCATGTAAACACAGGTTTGGTACAGCTGAATATTACTAATAGTCCTTTTGATGAATCAGGCTACAAACAGTTTGTAACGTTAGAAACAGTATGGCATAACTTGGAATTCATTGTTTTACCAGTTCCATATTGCTAGAAGAGGCACAGAGTTAGACAACAGTAAGGCAAGAAATTATGTCATTATTTCACATAAGACATCATTTGTTGGAACTGAATTTCCCATTGGGATTAATAAAGTATCTATCTATCTATCTATCTATCTATCTATCTATCTATCTATCTATCTATCTATCTATCTATCTATCTATCTATCTATCTATCTATCTATCTATAACTAACAGGCCAGTTAAACTGTCACTGTAGAAACAGTTTGTAATGTTATAAATAGTACATCCCAATTCAGTATTCATTGTTTTTAGCAGTGCCATATTGATAGAATAAATACAGGCATAAGCTTACTGTTATATAATACATAGCATAATCAAGCCATGTAAACACTGGTGAGATACAATTGAAAATATCAGATCTATAAATGTATCAAAGTAGAAACAGGTTTAGATATATGGAATGAGTTTGAAATGCTAAAATGAGTTGATTCCTACTTAGAAATCACTTTTTTCAGCAGTTCGATATTGTTAGAGGAGATATGGAACTAAACTTACTTAAACGTAATAAATAGTGTAATGAAGTTACTTTTAGGTATATTGCATTATGAAACATGAAAGAATGATGTATTCGATACTAAATAATATGTGTGGTACACTCAGGACATACTTACATGTTAAAATTAACAATAATAAAACCAAAAATATTTAAGTGACTGCAATGAGTGATTAAAATACCTTACCAAGAGCCAGCCACCACTGCCAGATCAGGGGAAACTCCTGCATTACTAAGGACAAACAGAGACACAGTTACGGAGAAGCACATATATTCTGAAAAATCCAACAGATTTACTTTTATAAAGTTAATTTCTCCACTACTGTAAGGATCTCCTGTTTTTGAATAGTTTTTGCATTTCACCTTGGGGTGATCTGTGTAAACTTTGGCCTCTATTGTTTTTATTTGTTTGTTTTTTTTTTTTTACCCCAAGGAATCCATTTGCTTCATTTATTATTGAAATATACTCCAAGTTTTGATTTTGACCATTTTTTAGCCACCATATTAACAGTACTATTGTTGATTCCTGGAATATCGTGATGTGGGCATGTCCACAAAAGTCAAAGCACTGTCAATCACGACACAAGAGGTTAAAAAGTCAACGAAGGGTAATTTTCCTCATCTGACTACACAGATGCCAACACCCTTCAAATCTTTATGACTATTTTGTTTGTTTTGTTTCTCTGGTTTTTGAACTTTCGGAAATCCCTGACTTTGATTTTGTCTTGTGATTCTTGGCTTTGGTTACTGATAGTTGATCTCCCAGTTATGACCCTTGCTTCAGTTTTTTTGTTTTTTCTTCTTCCAGTCACCCTCTAAAATCTCGTGTCTGTTGGGCATAACAATTGCATGGTTGTAGAAAGTCAGACCCTTCCTAACAATATTAGACACTCTGCAGGATCCCACCTTGGATGGGATGACATAGTATTCTAAGGCACACTCTGTCACTCACTCATCCTAAACCATTTTAGGGATCATAATAACTTAGAATCTAACCCAACTGTCCATTTTATTACTCTACTTTATACATTAAATGAATTATATGGGCCAGAGCCTATCCAGGAAGCATCAATCACAAGGCGCAAACAAACGCTTGGTAGTTTATTGCAGGGCACAGATGCACACAGACACACACACACACACATACTTTCAAGTGACATTCATTAAAACTGGAGAAATTTAAAAGGAGCAAATCAGCTTAACCTGCAATTCAAGAGATGAACGTATCCTGAAAAAATTCATACTTTATCCAGTTCATGGGTTACAGCCGTGGGCATAAGATAAGGCAAACAACTGTGAACAGGGTACACATACTCATACTGGGACTATTTAATCTAATCTGTACATCTTTAGGTATGCAGCAAGAAACCCGAGAAGACAAGGGGTAGAAGTATCATTTCTTAAATGCCGCCAAAAAATGCTAAGCTGCTAAGATCAGGGCAGAAACAAGCCCTAATATTTGGGAGGTTCCCTAATCCTAGGTATGTTATAAGAAAAGAGGGCTAAAAATCTGAAATAGCCACCCCCTCCTTCTAATGTTCATGGCCAAGTCATCTAAAGGAAAAGTAGTAGATTTCCAATAAACAGACTGACATTGAGGACCACTGGGCTGTGTACTGACAATATTGAGCTTACTATTTTTAAATACAGCAAGATATTAGACCAGTGTACTCTGACTGGTAAAGTCTACTAACGTTGCTTTGATTTCAGGTTGTCTACTATGCCTGTTCAGTGCCACGTATGTGCTATAAAACAGTGATCCATGTTGGCATTATATTGAGGAAGAGTGGTTCCATTCTGGTAAATAAAGTTATCTTACTCTACCAAAGAGTCTTATTTCCATAAGATCTAGAAGTCATTGCCACAAATATCTAGAAATATTTCAACGGACCCATCCATAAACGCAAATTGATAGACTTAATAGGAAGAGATAGCCTGACACCTAGATCTGTGAATTATTTAAGAGGCTCACTTTTTTTTCAAACATTTGTGGAAATATTGCACACATGTACTGTGAGTATACAATTGTTGAAAGTATATTATGACAATATTATCACTGATTTCATTTAGCACTAAATCTTAAAAAAACAAAGTCAGAAAGAAAGCCTAGATTACCCCAATTGTAGACACAGATTACAATAATGGTAAGGCCTGATATGTACTTCACATTGAAGCAAACTTTGGGTGGTCTTGGAAAGCTCAGCACTATGTCTGCAGTGTTCATTATCTGCATGCTGTCACGTGAACACTCTATTGAAAGGCAGCATACCTCTCTGACACAAAAGAGCTTAATTATAAATACTGTAATAAGGAATATCAAAACTTGCTGCAACTTTTGTTTTTCTTCTTTTATAGAAAAATCGAGAAAAAAATGGCACATTGATTGCTAAACAAATGTAGACTAGAGGAGGGCAAGTTTAATTTTAAAATTAAATTCAATGCAGACTAATACATAGGATGGGTGACTTTTTGTATTTAAAATATCTTCTAGTTGTTTTAACTATTTACTAGCTCTTTTTGTGAAATATGCAAAGGCTAACAGTAAACCAATTTATATAAAGTTTCAACAAACTGGCAATGATATTACATTATGTGTTCTAAGCTTCTGGCAGAAATAAGAGAACCAGAACTACAAACTGTACAGTGAGATTAATACAAGCGAGTGGCATTGTGAATGAATTTAGCAAAGCCCTTTGATGTCATTTAGAGTTGGCCCCCAGTTAAATTATTTTTGACACAACACAGAGGATTTGCCTGGATGTCTTCTGCAGAGAGTTTGTGTACTTTGTATGTGTGCAACAACACTAGTGGATGCTCTGGGAGAAGTGCACATTTCTCCACATTTTAATACATTTTGTCTATTTGTACATATAAAGTAACCCTAATTAATTTCATTCCTAAGTATAAATCATCCTATAATAGAGGAGATGTCACCACCACTGTCAATCCCTGACAAAAATACACCTGGTTTTGTCAAATTAATAGCCTTGTTCATTCTCCAAGCCAACATTAATAGCTATCCAGAAAGATATTCACCCATTGTATGCTCAAATGTGTTGATGGGTACCATGCACTATGGGCTGTTTTCAGAAAAAGCATTCATAATAAATATATATATATATATATTGATAAATAGGTAGAGAATATTCAATTCAATTACAGTAATTTTAAGGTACTCCTGTACTCTGATGACAGATGTTATTGCACATGCATACATTTACAAATATGACAGGACAGTTCTAATAAAGTTACAATATTAACATTACTGAGTATCATATAGTGAGTTAATGTTGGTATCTTAAGCTAAACCATCTGTTCTACCACTGAATAACAGATGGGCCATTCAACAATCCATTCATTCACCACAATGTAGTGCTTTTCTCTATAAACTAATATCATAATGTAAAAATCATGCAAAGTAAAAAATGATTTTAAGGAATGGAAATATTTGTCTTTCTCACCTGCAGATGTTAGCCCAACATGAATACATGTGACAGTGATGGCATAATCCCAAACCCAGCGTTTTACAACAGCAGCAAAAAGTAGCCCACTACTAAAATATGTAAGCTCCATGGAAAGCAGATTTACTAGGAAACAGATGAAAACATTTTTAAAAAAAGGATAAAATGCAATGTTTTGACATCATCAAAATAATTTACATTGTTTCACTGTCTCTTGGTCTTTGAAAGTACAAGAGCAACAAGATGCATAGCAACACTAAAACTGCTTCCCATGACCATTTAATTGTGCCATTAAAGCAAGTACATCTAATAACTTGTTTGTTTTTTATGTAGAGCATCATAATAGCAAAAGTTGTTGTAAATGAGAATTGCCTCTCAACTGACCTTTTTGGTTAAATTAAAATTAAATATAGTTTGCGGTCATTTTCCTGAGATCTCAAAACCTGGCACTTTTAATAATCCATCACTTCATCCAATTGCTAGTCTGACTTCATCAACGTTTAGAGGCAAGAGTTGATAAAGCCTACCTAATTAACAGGTGGGCCTGGACATTGCAGGGCACACTCAAATGTATACCCACACTAACTAATATATGTCCGTTTTAAATTTCTTTTTAATCTAACACAGAGATATGTGAGAAACCGTGCAAAAAGGGAGAGAATATGCAAACTCACAAGGAAGGTTGCTGAGTCTACAGTCAAAGTCATGTAGAGCTATAACTTAATTTAATTAATTCATTCATTCATTTCATTTAGTTACATAAACATGGAGTTTTAAGTAATAAGGATAATAAGATGTTTAAAACAGAACCTAAAATTGCTTGTAAGCTAAACTGTAAAACATTGATTAGATTTGATTATTGAGCTATCCAACCAAATATTTAAATTGCTTCAATAAGATTATAGTTGCTGTGAAGCAGTAGTGATAAATAAACAAAAAACATAAATATCAATTTTAGTGATTACTATTCCAGCAGGAAAGACCAATGAAATTCTTTGTGTTTTTCTTTCCAACACTTACTACTTGCTAATAAAGCATAAGTAAAAGTATATTAAGATGCCAGGAAAGTTCAAACTTTTCCATGATTATGCCTTATCAAAGAAATGTGGAAAAAATCTCTTGTTAATATATTTTTGCTAAATTTTAAAATTGTTTTCAATGATCTCTCAATAATAATAAAATTAAACTTACCAAGGTACTTGGAATTTGATTCTGTAGGCTCTGTTTTAAAATCAAAGGGTATGAGTCCATCAAAATGATCAAGTCTAAAGAGAAAAGGCAGTACACACTTACAGGAGGAAACTAGAGGTCATCAGAGTGACATTGTATGCATTTTGGTGTTCTGGAAAACCATTCATCATTTTTTTTAAAAACACTAGATGGTAAGAATCAAAGCCTATTCCAGTAAAAATGGACGCAAGGCAGCAATCGCTCAAAATGGACCCAAGTTTATTACAGGTCATTCACACATATACTAAGTCAGAGTAGAGTCTCTATTATAAATATCTTTAGACTAAGTGAAAACAAGTAAACTTAATATACCCAGACACAGAACAACATGTAAACTGCACACAGAAGGTCCCCCAGCCTGGAGCCAAAATGGGATCCAAGTGACCCATGGATGTAACTTTTTAATAGAAACAGTTTCATGGATATTGCAAGTTCATGTCATCCTCTTTTTCATCTTTTCTTTAACATTTTAAAGAGAATAAATAGGAAGATTGAAAGTAATAACTTCAATATCACATTGTCTCAGGCACCAATTTAATGAATGCAGCTTTGAGGTGGTGTAATGACCACAAAAATATGAGCTTGTAAATCATTTTCTTTGCCCAGTTTACACTACAGTCAGACACACAAATAACAATGGTTTGGGTAAAAAGTGTTAAAGCTTCAGGGAAGCAGAACTTCAGGCAGAACAGCTTCTCTTACCTAAAGGCACCAAAACAGATACTGCCAATCATATAATATGTCGTGTAAAAAATGACCAGGCATAGCAGCAAATGTAGGAAAACAGTCTGAAATTAGAAGAAAATAAAAATCAGATTTTTAAAGTGAGTTCACACTCAATCTTATAACACCTAGTCTTTGTCAAAACGTTGCCTAACTCATCATCATGAGGTGTGCCAAAATAACTAATGCCGGAAGGGATACAGTTAGTCCCATAATGCACTTATTGACACACCTACACTCATTCATATCAGACCAATTTAGAATTCTGAATTGACAAAACCTGCAAATTTTGGAGAATCCAGGGAAATCTCTGATGAATGGGCAAACTTTGTAAAATATACAACAGATATTGATTAGGCTGGAAACCTACCCAAGGGATCCACTGCACCACTTTACATTTAACATTAAAAACGCTGAAACCTGCTCTGTCCAATTTAGGGTTGCAGTGAGCAGGAAACAGTATTGGACTGTGCCTCAGGCCATGGGTGTTGTAGTGGGGGGTTGTGGTAATAATTACCCAGGGCCCACTGGGTTGGGGGCCCCTTGAAGCCTGGAATGAAAAAGACATGTCACAGACATGGACTGAAAGGAAGGGGGCCCACAGATACGGTTTATGTATAGGACCCTATACATAAGAGTTCTGTACTACACCCCTGCCCAGTCCTTTGCAGACTTTATATTAATTGATTTTCATTTATTTAAGCATCCTTTTCAAGAGTGCTACCAAGGTTATTAAATTAAAAAACAAAAATGATTTGCTTTGGTGTGCAAACTGAAATTAACATTGTGTAAACCATTGTTTAGACTGATCATTGCCGTAAGTGGTCTCGTTTGCATTAGGCATTTATTTTCTATGGTCACTTTTATTATTTCTTTCAGTCTTCACAATGTTAAGATGCATTTTTGCTTTACTGTTGTGAATTCAATTTTTGGGGTTTCTTTACCTAATGATTCAACAACCCTAAAAACAACTAATTAAAAGTTCTTCAATGTAATTAATAAAAACAAAGGTGAGATGACACCATGCACCAAAATTCAAAGTAACTTTGCTTTATTTAGTTACCGACAATGTATCTCTGTATACATGTATAAAATCCAATGGCTGTCTATATGTCTGCCTGCTTTTCATGAGAGAACTACTTAACGGATTTAGATTGGGTTTTTTTCTATAATTTGCTTGAATATTCCGATTGATTTTGCGTCTTTTCTCATCATGCTAAGTACTATAGTTCAGATACGGCACCGACTTATTTGCGTGAATCCAAGAGACAGGCTGCGGGCCGAGGGGAGGGGAGGCGGGCAGGGCCATCCACACTCATGCGCCAGCCTCTGTTGGAGTTGCCACATGTTGGAGTGTGCCTTGCCTCCACTTAGCTAGTGATACCTGTTTGTTCAGCAAACATTATCATCTAGAGATTGTTAAGGAGTAACGTTTGACGTTATTGAGAGAGGGGTCACAACTAGTACGTGTGTTTTAGAGGGTACCTGCTCATTGGCAGACATAACACAGCCATGTGCTCTTCTCCCCACACTGGAGAAGCTCTCCTGTCAGAGCTGAACACGATCACATATAATGGCAACATTTGACATTGGAGTGTACCTTGCCCAGAGATACCTTGCCAACTTTTTAAATTTTTGGCAAAGAGATCACAGCTACATTCTCGCCCCTGATAGCAAAACTAAAAATATTGTATATCAAGAGGCCCTCGGATACGAAAGTTATCAAAATAAATTCTTATCAATACAAATAATCACATTTTTTTTTATTGATTTTTAAAATGTGTCCTGTTTCACTACAACGTGGGTGAAGCTGTGGGGGACAGCTAGTTATAAATAAAACTTAATCCTTTGTTACCTGCACATGCCATAAAAGACTGTTGTGTTCAAATCCCCAATAATCAAAGCTCGCCTTCAGCCCGGAGGTCAAAGTTCACATTTCCAAAAAAGGCAGGCAAACAACATAAATAAAGAGCGAAAAATGGGAATATGGCATCCAAAACAAAGCTTGGCATCATATGCTGAACACCTGAAAGGACAGCTAGGGAACCTATGAAAAGTAAGCATTTTACAGGTTCATTTCTAAACCAGACTTAAAGGAACTCAATTTGTGTTTAAGAGAACAGTTTTGTGTGAAATGTGATGCCTATAAGGGGTCAACTTTTAATTGTACTTCCGAGCCCGATTCTTATAGTTGTGCTCTAGTGGTTTATCTTCTCTGACTTTTTTAGTGTCTCGCATATAATATTATGACACTACCAGTTTCAGTGGCCCACTGTGGCTGTATGATTTTGTTCAAATATGTTTCATAATCAGCGAGTCATGTTTCTTCAAATTGACCTCATTGTTTAACTATTTTGGCCTTTTTTCTTCTCATATTCTGCATTTGAAAAAGTGCAATAGTGTTTGATCTTGTAAGAAATGTATAAATATTTGTATTTTTGACACATCTTTAAATGCTTCACTCTGTTTTGTAACTTACATATTAATTCATCTTTTGAATGTGTGGAGTTTGTTTCCTTGATTGTACCCTAATAATACAATTAATGATGAATGGAGTACACAGCATCCAATTAACTCTGAATGCCAAAAGACTGTAGCTATTTGTATAAGACCCGATAGTAAATAAAGGCTTCAAAATACCAGACTGCCTGAAAAAGTGCAATGAAATGTATTGTGTTGAAAATTTTAAACATAAAGATAAAAAAATCGATAACAAATTTTGGAATGGTCCATTGAGTACTTCCATGTAAATGTTGCTTTAGTGATAACGGAAGATTTTACAATAAAATAATATACAGTCAAATACAATAAATTTATATGTTTTATGCACACAAATAAATGTACAGTAAAATGAACAGGAAATAGAATCAAGTAAACAACTTTAATGATATTTAATTTAAAACTACCACTTGGATCATAAGCCGTGAACACGCTGCACAGGTCGACAGATTAGTACTGGCTGGTTTGACGCTTGTGTTCGTTTCTTTCTCTTCATCATCGCGCATGTGATCTGTACAGCAAATTCCCTGCCATCTGTCTCCACTTATAAATTTGAGTGTGTGAGTGTGTACATGTAGATTTGAATAAATTATGTATCTCAAAAACAGCTCTTGTAAAAATTTCGAAAATGAATAGGACTGGGCTTATTGCTAAACAGAGAAGATTGCAACAATCGTAGTTCGAGTGAACAGTTTCTACGACAGTTATCGTTGGTCGTTGTCAAACCGTTTTTGTAGGATATGGAGATAAGTGCTGGACTATGATCAATAGGCCTAATGTCTGTGACAAGACGGACACGACGCGTCTTGTTTGAAAAAGGACAATTTTTTTGGAAGTTATCATGGTGTATAGGTTTTCACATACACATTTTATAGAAGACGTGCTAAAATAACGTTTTCTCTACATTTTGAACTTCATAGAATCAGAATCTGACATTTGACCCCATCACCAGACTTCCTTTATATGGAAGTAATAAAATCAAAACATTTTCCCACGTAATATACATAAAAACTGAATGCATTTCAATACAGATTTAACTGATACTTTCGTAATTTCTGAGTTGACATCAACATACATATAAACTCGTGAATTGCCGTTTGCATAATTAAGGTCCAGGAGGAAAACCAACAGGCACAGTGGACCCCAGGATGTCATTGTGTCCCATATTACACTTTTACAGCCCCGGTGACCTTGACTTGAATTGAGTGCGTGCGAAAATGAAAAGGATAAAAGAACGTCATATTTCATTTCATCTTTAAAAGAGGGGATGTTAGCACGTAAAGGTTAATCCCGACACATTGAAGATAATTACTTTTAATGACAGACTATGAATAGGTAGGCTTGCACGTTTTCAGTTTAAATTAACTTCACTTGCAGATTTTTATTACACCTGTGCTAGTGGGCATAAGACATGACGCACGTATGTTATTCACAGTTCATTAGGCTCAGTGCATTTGATAGCAACCTCTTTTGGTTGTGGGTGGACTCCGCTCTTCAGTGAACACAAGAATATACCGCAGACTTTGTAAAGAAACCTATCCCCTGCATTGGACCAGAAAATCTAAATGCTACAAGTACTAAAACGAAATCATAAATACTGCATACGTTACAAATTATGTATGAACTCGTCCGTTTAATTTATTTTAGCTATTCTTTTATTTATCTAACCATCCGATATACCAATTATTTATTATGCAGGCGCTAGGCAACAAAAACATGGTAAAATGAGGCAACGCAAATGAAACAGCTTGTAAAAGGCGAACATTCTAGTGATCACTTGTAGGATGCAGGTCTCAATTGCCATAATACAGCTTATGGAAGGCGACAATTAAACACAGAGTTGGCAATTCTGAGGGATGCACGTATCTATCAGAATTCCTAAACCGACCACAGTTAATGCATCATTTTCCAATGTGATAGGCGCCAAACAACCAGTTAACCGTAATAAAAACAGACTCTTTTCTACCTTAGTGTCCTTCGCTTTGCCTTTGACAGCCATCTGTGCGCAATCCTATTATGAACATCCCTTTCCTTGCTTTGCCTGCGTTCAAGTGTTTTCTTGTACACGAGCACCAACTTGAGGTAAGTATTCACTATTACAAGTATTAAGATACGTTTTTAGGGAGTGGATATACACCTGGATTTAAGGAGTAGGTTACAGTTATCTTTATTGATAGGTGGCTCGTGGTGAGTAAGGACAGCCAAAAATCGCCATCTTTACCACAGTACACTGAAATCCCGGTAGCACCGGGCGTAAGACGGGAGCCAGCCAGCTCTGGATTGTGCGAATTCCCAACAAAGAACACGTTGTTAGTGCCGCCAATCAACCTAACCCGCATTGTCTTGGGATATCAATGGATAACCGTCAAAAAGACTGCGCAAATTAAACACAGACAGATACAAATTAAGTTACAGTCCTGGGATTTAAACCCTCCATCCTTAAGAAGTGAGGCAACATAGCCCACCACTCACCGCTCTTTATGACACATGTTCTGTGTCATCTTATACAATTGCTGCTTATTAAAAAAGCATGCCTTGTGTTTTACTTAGCACCACCCTTAATTTAAATTTTTAATATTTAGTTACATTTTTTCACACCCATATATATCTGAAATCAAATGTCAGATTGCTTTCATACCACCTACAATTTTAAAAACAATGGTTCTTATGTGGTTCCTCAAAGTACAAGGCAAAGTACAATTTTATTCTGGGAAGGGTTCTCTGTATACAAATTTGGTTCTTTGTACCTTGAAAAAACTTTCTGCATATTAGGAAAACAAAATGAAATATTTAATGTATGGCTGGCTACCTATGGAACTAATAAATTTTAAAAAAAGACTGTGTTACTGTAAACAAGAGTCCTTTTCACCCTAACCTTAAATTCAAATCATGACTTATAGGTTATTTCACAAATCTGTTACCATCTATTTATGGTTATTTACTATATTGCGCAAATTAAAGATCCAAATAAAGGTTCTTTCTGGAACCTTAATATAGCTGGGTGGTTTGTGAGCCAAAATGGTTCCTCTATGGCATCACTCTGAAGAACCCACTCACCTTAATTTTTAAGAGTGTACAATTCTTAAAACATGGAGTAATTTTAAAACTTAAAACTATTCCTCTCGGTTACCAAGTGACATGAAAAGTCAAGGTTGTTTTATGTTTGCTTTGCATGTGGGGTCAACTTGTTGGTACAAGCTGGTTCCAGCAGGAGTGTCTTCTTGGTCCCTTGGTCTGGAGACCAAGACTAACTCATACAATTTACAAAGAAATTTTACGGTGATAAAAGTAAATAGCGCTATATTTATGCACGTGTCTTGTAATGGACCGGCATTAAAGATTCTGCCCCGTTCTAGATCTAACAAGGGGGCAGACGTGAAGTGATTTTTACTAAGTGATCCTCTAATCTCTGCTAAAATGGAATGATTTCATACTTTTTGAAATATTCATTTTAGATTTTCAAACCACATGTAATGCAAATATATACTGTTGTTATTATTATTATTATTCCCAGTACCCATTAATTACTGTATTTATGAAATACTGAATGATTTAGAGATTACAGAGAAACAGAAACAGGTGCTACTAGGCTTCAAACGGCTGAAATCAAAGAGCAGCATTTGCCCAAAATTACCCAAGGAAGGTAGTGACTACCGTGTATGCGTTAGGTAATGGTGAGAGTGCTAGGTATATGTTAACCCATGTTTCCTGTCTTTTGTATTTTTAGTCTAGATAATATCTGAAGTGCTGAGACAAAAATTGAGCACTGTTGCTATGTATTGTCTCAAATGCCTACACGCTGTAGAAAAGCTATGCTGTACATTCCAGATTAAAATTTTCTCTATGGTTGAATATTTACAGATTTCATCGTTTTATATATAATCTCGGGTAATAAACACTCTGACAGTTAAATGTACCTTTTATCTAGTTTTTCAAAGAAATGATCATTTTACTTAACGCAAACTGTGTATGTTCACTCGGTGATGTGTTGACTCCTCATCCAAGGATTCTTTCCGCCTTGCGCCTGATAATTTTTAGGGTGGGCTTCAGCTTTCCCGCGAACCTGATTAGGATAAACGGGTTTGGAAAATGGATGGATGTGTAAATTGTCGAATAATTATTCGTAGTGACGAAGCAACAACACCATCATACCCAGGGCCGTCTTAACGTAAGGGCACTGGCCGGGGACCCCAGGAACATAGGGTCCCACGATATGTCTGATGCCTATGCACGTTTCTGTTTTGCTATCAAAACAGGGGCCCCAGCACACTACTTTGGCCGGTGGGGCTATGATGCAGTTAAGACGATCCTGACCATACCTCAGATTGTTATGAGCACGTCTGTCTTTAAACTTACTCTCCATCTAACAACTCAATAAAAATACGAAATAGATGTAAAATTTAAAACAAAGCATCTTTTAAACAAAAGATTTCCATGCAGCAAACAACCTGCGATCAATCCATCGCAGCGAGCACGGTCTAGTCACATGATGACACATCCCAGCGTCCGCTTGTTGGGCGCGCAGGCGTGTTGCAGTGTAGGCTATACGAGTGGGCGAAAGACCGAGTGTGACGCGGGAGGGATGCCACGGGTCTACGTTGGCAGGTTGAGCTACCAGGCTCGGGAGAGGGATGTTGAGAGATTTTTCAAAGGTTACGGGAAAATACTTGAGGTGGACCTGAAGAATGGGTAAATATCCAGAAAGCGATGGAAGCTTTTGAGATGATTGTAGAGAGCGGGCAAACACACTGGCATGACAAACAAAACAGGCCTCGGCTTGCCGTTGCCTGTAGAGGATTACATGTTTTTTTGTGCAGCCGAGCCTCCGGGTTCTACCAAAAATCAGTCTGTTTGGAACTGTGGTGATTTTTTTTATTCTGTTCGAGGTCCAGTGCTTGTAACAGGGATGGCCGGTTGTATGGATGAATGCACGCTTTACTCTGGAGCTCGGACGACCTTCCCGATTCAGGCACAAAGTACCAGTGGTCTCTCTTTGATAAGCTTTCGTGCAAAAGCAAGAGGTATTTTCGATCTCAATATGAAATAATACATCCTGCACGCCCAGCGTCGCTTATAATGTATTTTTCCCAAAAATTGTAATTTTAATCACAGTTCATATTTATTACATGGTACCAGGATGATTTCTTTCAAAGTTTTTGTTTAAGTCTGCATTAACGCTGTTTGACCTTTTCATGGATTAAATACGCACTGTTTGAATATAAAGCGACGAGAGTATCCCTTATATCCTGCAAATGCAGTTCACCGGTTTATGCAAGGATGTGTTTTTAAAGAGACTATTTGATTCCGTAGTATTCACTATCCTTTTTTCTTGGTGCTTGTGTACATTTTTGTGAAATCTTTACTTAACGTAAGTGATTTAACGAGCTCACGTGCGTTTATTTTATTTGCAGTTATGTGTTTCCATTATTTAAAGGTTCCTCTCACAAGTCTCTGCCACAGATATTTGGTCCCCCTGAACATTTAAAGCCTGTTGACAATCATTAATGAAAGTAAAATAAGTGCTCGTTTTACTACTGATTTTAATATACTGATGTAAAACTTTTTTATGTTAAAGTAAGCATGATGGTTTCTAAATACCATAGTCTGTGCTGAGTTATGCATGTTCCTCCATAAATGAGAACCCCTGCCTCATGTGTCTGTTTTTTTAAACATGAACTTTAGTCTAAGTTGTAATGTTAAATTGTTCCCCCACCATTCAGCACGGGTTTGTGTATTTTTTTCATGGGATAGAATGTTGTTCCATCCAGGTTTGATTTCAATGGCCCTCTTGGCTGTCTGTCTTTGTAGTGGTCTAAGTACTTTCTGACCACTGTAATATTAGATGTCTAATGAACAGTTGTAACATATACATTTTGTAATTGACCTTTGAACATTCACAGAGCAGGCAAAGAAAGCACTGGTCTGCCACCATGACAGATTTCAACATATTTTTAGCCAATTTACTTACCCAGAGCTTTTTTATGTGTGATATTGACACTTGTATTTGACCAAAAAATATTGTACAGACTGCGCTGCTCTTAGATTTTTACATGAAGATCAAAGTTACTTTGACATTGGAATTTTCTTTTTCCCTTAATTATATTCTATATGCTTTTAACATTAAAATTCCATTGCAAATGTGAATATTGGTGAAAACAAAACTAAATATGAAGTTAAATAGTTAGTCTTCAGTGCCTGCACAATGGATAATGTGTGGAGTTTTGGTGCCTCCTGTATTGGGAACCACCCAGGAAAAACATGTACACCCACCAAACATTATTATTCGGCTTGAGTTATAATTTAGCACAAGTTTCGGGTACATGATCTGTGTTTTTAACCTGATGTTTTATTACATTGCTTCCTATTAGAAGTTGCTTGTGGTTTCTATTCTGAGTTCATATAAAAGTTACATTTGTGATACTCTGCACATTCACACATGATAACCAAGAGAGGCTCTTTTTTGACAGGTCTAACAGATTATAAGATAACATGAGAATGTTCTTGTTTTACACAGCCCTACGTAAGCATAAACACAGAGTTACAACAAATAAAACTGATCCGTTTTAGTAGTTAGTGGATAATGAGTAGTGTGTTGTTTTCCCTTAGGGTACAATAGATACTTTGTTTAGAGGATTGAGGGAGATTTAATGGCAACATTGCAATTAAGTAGTTTCTATATATTGATAGGTGATAATGGTAAAAATTCTGGCTTCCAACATGGATTGTGCTTGTGTTTTCCATGCATTATAAGACAGTAGGAAACTTGAACATGTATTTTCTTTCATATACAGTTATGGCTTTGTGGAATTTGATGATCCACGTGATGCAGATGACGCTGTGTATGAACTCAATGGCAAAGACCTGTGTGGGGAGAGAGTTGTTGTAGAACATGCTAGAGGTCCTCGCCGAGATGGGAGCTATATGTCTGGACGTAGTAAGTGGGGCATTTATTTACCTTTTTTTAAAAATATTACATTGCTAATATTGCTTGCATGCTAATATCATTTAAATGACAAATTATCTAGATTGAATTATTTACAGTTTTTAATTGTAATTTTAAAAAGTAAAAGATGATTCAGACATTTTACTCAAATACTGGTTATTTGAAGAAAAATTAACTGTTTAAGTAAATGTTATTGTTTGGTAAATAATGAAAGTTACCAGTTTGTATTGATAGTGTTTTATAATTACTTTTAACAATATGAATGGATTTTTTTTAATGTCATTGTTTAACACTAGATTTAACAAAGACCTCAATGTTTTAATTAAAAGAGTCCTTAGAGGCTAAGATGACTGGCTGTTCCATTTGCTGTCCTTGGGTTACCTTTCCATGAGTGGCACTTTGACCTTTGTGGCCCTTGGCTGACCAAAAAGGAAGCCATGTGACGACCGCTACCTTTTTCCATTAGACCTGGGTGGTGAGGATCCCAAGGGTTAGACACAGATGTGATTAATCTGAAATAGGTGCCTGAAAATCTTATTTCATATCAGAGTCTAAGAATAACAAATTACCGTAAGTAAAATAATGGTAAATGGTTTAGTGGCTTGGTTAAATTTTTCAGATTGTTTTAATGTACATCTGTTCATTTTTGTAGCTGAATTTTAACTGTAATATGTGCATGTTTAACAATGTTCATAGCTTAAAACAGTACATATTTAATTTCTATTTTAAATATTTCTGTTGATATTGATTAATGCTTAAGTAATTCTATTTTTGTTCTTTGTATAAATGTAGTGCTAGATGATGGAAATACCTATTTACTTATTTATTGCTCAAAGAGGGTTGTATTTGGTAGATAGATCTTTGAGGGTGGGCTATAGTTTCACATTTACAGTATTCACTTTTCTCTGCCTAATTTAATTGTATTATGTGCTTGTCACCTTAAAGGCGGAGGTGGGTATAGACGGAGTGGGAGAGATAAATATGGACCGCCTACACGTACAGAATATAGACTCATTGTAGAGAATCTCTCTACACGTTGCAGTTGGCAAGATCTTAAGGTAAACCTTTATATCTTATGTAAGAGTTACTAGGCCCTGAATCTATTACAA
Organism: Erpetoichthys calabaricus; assembly: GCF_900747795.2. Classification (NCBI taxonomy): domain Eukaryota; kingdom Metazoa; phylum Chordata; class Cladistia; order Polypteriformes; family Polypteridae; genus Erpetoichthys; species Erpetoichthys calabaricus. The sequence goes on from NC_041407.2 coordinate 80,610,840, forward strand.
TTCCAACATTTTTGGTGATTGGTAAAATATATTTTAAAGGTGAATATCAATCAAAACAATCTTGGCTAGGGGAAAGGAAAGTGAGAAGACAATCCAAAACATAGTCACAGGACTGAAAGTACACTGCCTGTTGCACCAAAGAGTTAATTAAGAGGAAAATCAGTTGTCTGCTTGGATGTGTCTGGTCGTTAAGAGCTAATCTGTCCTGTATTTCACATCATAAAAAAGAATCTAAAGATGTTAGAGGCTTACAGGGTTGATTATATGCAATTGCATTTAAATACTTTGATACTTCATCTAAATTATTATTATTTGTGCTAACCTTTCTATGGAGGATGGTAGAACATTCTCAAGCCATTAGTTCTTTTCAGGAATTTGGTATGGGTTGTGCCTGGACAAGGTGCTGTCCCATTGTAAGGCCCTGTTTACATCATACTTGCACTCACCACTGACATACATGTTATTAGGTGGGTGCACTGAAAGTGTGAAGCCAGAACGGTGAATTAGTGAGACAGCAGTGCTAGCAACTGTGCTGCCCTAAATGGAAAGTGGAATATACAAAGTTGTATTCTGAAACATTATGGACTAGTGTTTGTAAGTGTAGTAGTTCAATTGAATTATAGCCTTTTAAAGTGATGTTAAGTGGAGTTGTATACAGTAATCCCTCGCTATATCGCGCTTCGCCTTTCGCGGCTTCACTCCATCGCGGATTTTATATGTAAGCATATTTAAATATATATCGCAGATTTTTTGCTGGTTCGCGGATTTCTGCGGACAATGGGTCTTTTAATTTCTGGTACATGCTTCCTCAGTTGGTTTGCCCAGTTGATTTCATACAAGGGACGCTATTGGCAGATGGCTGAGAAGCTACCCGGCTTACTTTTCTGTCTCTCTTGCACTGACTTTCTCTGATCCTGACGTAGGGGGATTGAGCAGGAGGGCTGTTCGCACACCTAGACGATACGGACGCTCGTCTAAAAATGCTGAAAGATTATCTTCACGTTGCTATTTTTTGTGCAGCTGCTTCCTGAAACGACATGCTGCACAGTGCTTCGCATACTTAAAAGCTCGAAGGGCACGTATTGATTTTTGATTGAAAAACAAACTCTGTCTCCCTCTCTCTCTCTCTTCCTGCTCCTGACGGAGGGGGTGTGAGCTGCCGCCTTCAACAGCTTTGTGCCGTGGTGCTTCGCATACTTAAAAGCAAACAGCCCTATTGATTTGTTTGCTTTTTTTCTCTATCTCTCTGACATCTGCTCCTGACTTGAAGAGGAAGATATGTTTGCATTCTTTTAATTGTGAGACGGAACTGTCATCTCTGTCTTGTCATGGAGCACAGTTTAAACTTTTGAAAAAGAGACAAATGTTTGTTTGCAGTGTTTGAATAACGTTCCTGTCTCTCTACAACCTCCTGTGTTTCTGCGCAAATCTGTGACCCAAGCATGACAATATAAAAATAACCATATAAACATATGGTTTCTACTTCGTGGATTTTCTTATTTCGTGGGTGGCTCTGGAACGCAACCCCCGCGATGGAGGAGGGATTACTGTAATACAAATGGAGAGAAAGTGTATTTAGAGTGCAATTAAAAGATAATATTTAGGAGTAACTGTTTGCTTGCTTATCCATCGCTGTTTTTATAGAACATATTTTATGCAGATTTTTCCTTCTCCCACTTTTGATTTTCATTTAAAGCAAATAAATAATACTGTTTTAGCTTCTATAAAGATGACTCTTTGCTTTGAATTTGGTGCAGTGTAGCACTGTTTTAAAATTGCCTTTTGTGAAAAAACTTGGATTGCTGTTTTATTAAGTTGGTGAATGCAGTAAACATTTTCATTTCTTTATGGATGGAAACTTTTCATAGACGTTTAGCGTATAGATTTAAATTAGGGCATTCTATTTGGTTTGCATTACTTTTTAGATTATTTACTGGCTGCCAAATTTTCAAATTTCCAACAGTTCAGATATTTTCTAAACTTGCAATATTTTTCCTTAAATGTTGAAAATATGCTGTAATAACTTGTGTGTAAAATTGCTCAGATACTAGAACTGTGTTTAGAACTTTAAATAAAACTGAGATATTTGGATTAAGTAGAGTTTACCATTATAATAGTACTTTTTTATACTGTTTTTATAAAGTAGTTAATAAATGCACATGTTCCAATATTAGAAATAATGTTTGTTTGAACTGTTATGTCTGAAATTATATATTTCAGGTTACCAACATTTTAATGTTTATTATTGTTTCCTCATTGCACAAATGTAAAAAAATAATTTTTCATTCTAGGATTATATGCGTCAAGCTGGTGAAGTTACTTATGCTGACGCACATAAAGGAAGAAAAAATGAAGGTGTTATAGAATTTAAATCATATTCTGACATGAAAAGAGCTCTTGAGAAACTGGATGGCACTGAAGTGAATGGCCGAAAAATTCGTTTAATTGAGGACCGACCTGGGTCAAGGAGACGTCGGTCTTATTCCAGAAGCAGGAGCCATTCTAGGTAAATATTTTATCAAAACACATCTGTTTTATGTTTAGTAATTTTTTCATACTAGTTAGTTGCTAATACCCTATATCTCTACTAAATAAATTGCAATATTACCAGATATGATCATGAAAATGTTTTACTGCAACTGCAGTTTGTTAATAGAAGCTGGGTTCAGATTGGCTGTGGAGGAGGATTAGATATTCAAAAAGAAAAATGAATATTTAAAAAAAAAAAAAATCAATTGGATCATTGATGAAGAAAAGTGTAGTGGATTGGTAAGATTAATCCTAATAGTTTTGTATGGACTGTTCCTTTGAAGACTGTGTAGAATGAACATAGTATGCATTCAGTTTTATTGGGATGGTAGAATAATTCTATTAATTATTGTAGACAAATTATACCTTGTAGCTGTACCTTACTTTTATAAATATAAGTGTTTAAATGTTTTATGTGTGTTAACAATTCTTTACAGAAAAAAAGCTTTTTTAAGATTTTTGAATAATTTCCTTTCTAACCGTTTTTTTTGAGTTTAAAAAAAAAAAACCAAAATCTTTTCCCTCATCTCTAAGATCTTACTCCAGAAGCAGGCGTTCACGGAGGAGTCACAGTGCTAGCAGCAGTCGTAGTCGTTCAAAGAGCCGATCACATTCTAGGTAAGAATAATTGTGTGAAAAAAAAGTTAGTGATGCAGTAAATAAGCATTGGTTCTCCCACCCTTGTAATACATAACATCTGATTTTTCCCTCTATTTTATACTGACATTATAGAAATATTTAATAAAGAAAAATGTGATCTCAGTGTTTGAAAAAGTAAATAAACAAAAGTTAAAAATACTAAAACAAATGCACCTAAATGTTAAGTCCCCAATACTATTTCTAACTAGTTTAATTTCTATACCATTAAATATTCAACTTTTTATAATGCAACTTTTTCTTTCCCACAACCTTGGAAAATGTAATACTGAAATTCCTTATATTTTATCAAGTGAAAGTTATATTGGATAAAGTGAAGTGAAGGTTCTTAAATATCTTTGGTAAGAAGTCAATTTTCCTGTCCATTTGTGTCTCTCCAAATAGATGAGACTAATTTATAAAGAAATTTATATGAAAAGGGCAGGGTGCCATTTTGTAAACTTCTTTTTTAGAGGTTTCTTCTTAGCGATTTACTGCTCTAATTGCTAAAAAAGGTAATTCTACTGAGCATCAAATATTAGTTGTGTATTTTTTAAGCTAAGATTACTTTGTCACTATTATCCCTTGCTCTCATTTGCCTCAGACACTTCAATGAATCTGCATTTTGTTTGTTCTTAAACAAAAAAATCCGTGCCTTAAAGCTGGGACCTTTGGGGTGGTATTCCAAACATTATATGAGATCCTTATAATTTACAAAATATGTTCTCTACAAAGCAGCATGGATAAGAATGTTTTTTCCATCAACAGAACAAAGTTAAAACAATTTTATCTGAAATTGTTGGCTGTTTTCTTCCCTGAGGGATGAATAAGGCTTCCCTGTTTGATTTGACTAGTGTGGTTTTTGTCTAAACAATATATTTGATGAATGCATCAGAGCCAATTGAAAGCACACCATGATAAGAAATTATAAATGGCTAGAATTGTAAGCAGCTTAATATGCGTGTCTGTGGTGTGTGTTTTTTGTTTTTTTTAAATACAGTTGTCAGATATTTCAGGCTGATGTTGTGCATTCTTAAGTAATTTTGTTTCCGACTTGCTACCCTTGCATTTTATTTAATTTGTATTATCAATCACTATAAAATATGGTTTTAAATGTTTGTTGCCTTTAATAGTGTTTAGATTATCACAATTACAGAATGAACATGTTATTAATATAATAAAAGGTCACATTGGCAGATAGTTATGCTTCAAATATGCCACTGTATTGGTTCAAGTACAGTTTTAACACTACAACATTTCCTGCCTTGACAAACTTTTACAGTTCACATTTATATTTTTTGTCCTTTGCTAAATCATGTATTGGATCTTTAAATAATTCAAATTTAAAATAATTTAAATTGCTTTTAATCTATAAATTAAGTCTGCATTTGCACTTAATATTAGATACTGTATTTTTAATTTATTTTGACAACTATCCATTTTTATTTATTTATTTTTCTTGTTTTCATTTTCTAAAAACCACAGATCGGCCTCCCACTCAAGAAGCAGAAGTAAGAGCCAAACCAAGAACAAGAAAGAAGAAAAAAGTAAGAGCCAGAGTCGAAGTGCTAGCCCAGAAAATGAAAATGAGACTGAAGAAATTGAGAATGATCAGCCCAAAGAGGAAGAAGACATACAAAAATGTGAAAGCAGGTCTAGCAGCAAAGAAAAGGAGGAGAGTAGAGAAGATCCAGTCAGGGAAAAGAGTGAGGAACATGTCAGGAGCCGTAGCCGGAGCAAAAGCAAAGACAAAAGGAAAAGTAGAAAGCGAAGCAGAGAGGAGAGCAGAAGTCAGAGTCGGAGTCAAAGCAGGAGCAGAAGTAGGAGTAGAAGTGTGAGTGAAAAAAGCAAAAAACAAAGCAAGAGGGAAAGCAAGAGTAGCCGTAAGAAAAAAAAGAAAGATGATAAAGAATATTCCAGGTCCAGATCTAGTTCAGTATGCAGAGAAGAGGAAAACAGCAGAAAGTCATCACCTGAGCAGGATGACTCCAAGAACAAAGTGGAAGAAATGGATACCAGTCAAAGGTCACGCCCTAGATCGAGGTCAGGGTCTAAACCTGCTTCCCGATCAAGATCACGCTCCAAATCTAATTCCCATGATAGGTCGCCATCAAAATCATGTTCCAGGTCACCATCAAGATCTGCGTCACGTTCCAGGTCAAGGTCTCGGTCCCGGTCTCGGTCTTAGTCCATTTGACTCTGCTTGTAAGCCATTCTTTGACATTCTTTATGGTGTAATGTTTGATAGCCAGCACAAAGGGATTATGTGTACTGCACATGTGTTTGTGCACAAACATTTTTTTAAGAAATATCATTTCTTATCAAATGTTTTATTGATATTTAATAGATTTGAATATGCATTAAGCTTTTTATTTTTAAAGAAATATCATGTGTACACTAAACATTAAATACAAACCTGGGAAAGATAATTTTCCTATAGGTGACATTAATAGTATAATTTTGTCCTTTTACAGTTTTAACAATTGCATTTTTAACCACACATTTGTTGTCTAGATTAAAAATAGCTGTCTCTGTACAGTAGTTTGATGTTGATGAAGTCCTCCCTCCTGACCCCTCCGTGAAGAAATAAAGTTTATTTTTTGTTTTGTCCATTCTTGAGTATCATTTTTGTTTCTTTATCTTTCCCCCATCTAAACTACATTATATTCCATTATCAGCTGAAATTGCAGCGACAGACTTTTATTCAGTTATACTGTATGAAACTAACTTTGCAATTAAATATAAAAGGGGGGTATAAAACCAGATTGGCACTACAGTAAGTAATTCACAAAATGGCAATCTATGCCTTCCATTTAATGATATTGGCTGCAGATAGCCAGGGGATACAAATGTGTTTGTCATTTCCATTTAGAAAAAATGGAAAATAAGTTGACTAAGCTAAAACATATATCACACTAAATTAGTAAAATCAGAATACAGTAATCCCTCCTCCATCGCGGGGGTTGCGTTCCAGAGCCACCCGCGAAATAAGAAAATCCGCGAAGTAGAAACCATATGTTTATATGGTTATTTTTATATTGTCATGCTTGGGTCACAGATTTGTGCAGAAACACAGGAGGTTGTAGAGAGACAGGAATGTTATTCAAACATTTGTCTCTTTTTCAAAAGTTTAAACTGTGCTCCATGACAAGACAGAGATGACAGTTCTGTCTCACAATTAAAAGAATGCAAACATATCTTCCTCTTCAAAGGAAACAGAGAGGAAAGCAAACAAATCAATAGGGCTGTTTGGCTTAAGTATGCGAAGCACCTCCGGTACAAAGCTGTTGAAGGCGGCAGCTCACACCCCCTCCGTCAGGAGCAGAGAGAGAGAAACAAAGTCAAAAATCAATACGTGCCCTTTGAGCTTTTAAGTATGCGAAGCACCGTGCAGCATACTTAAAAGCTGCACACAGAAGGTGGCAACGTGAAGATAATCTTTCAGCATTTTTAGACAAGCGTCCGCATTGTCTAGGTGTGCGAACAGCCCCCCTGCTCACACCCCCTACGTCAGGATCACAGATAGTCAGCGCAAGAGAGAGAGAAAGAAAAGTAAGTTGGTAGCTTCTCAGCCATCTGCCAATAGCATCCCTTGTATGAAATCAACTGGGCAAACCAACTGAGGAAGCATGTACCAGAAATTAAAAGACCCATTGTCCTCAGAAATCCGCGAACCAGCAAAAAATCCGCGATATATATTTAAATATGCTTACATATAAAATCCGCGAAAGGCGAAGCGCGATATAGCGAGGGATCACTGTAAACTGATTAAATTGGTGGTTTTCAAGTTCCATCTTTGGAGACCCAAATCACTGGAGGTTTTTATTCAAACCAATTTCACAATCCATGTCTTTCCTACTTTTAATTGATCTTATTGTTTAGACATAAATGTGTGTTTCTTTTAGTGTTTTCTTTTTAATTTACCCCTTTTCTGTAGAGTTTGCTTCCTCAATTGTTTCCAAATGCAAATGAGCACAGACACTCATGCAATGCTAAAGGTAGCAGCTACTTCACTACCATCTTCACTCATGTGCTTATTAGAAAACATTTCTTATAGACCAAGACAAGGGAATACAGCACTTAAGTAATTCTTCCTCTGAAGTATTCACTGTCGTTAGCTTGTGGATCCAAAGAAGGGAGCAAACCCTATACAAAGGGGCAAAGGAAACTTAAAACAGTTACATTTCTGGCAATAACAGAAATACTTCACAATTTCTTAAAATGTACAGATCACTAAGCAATGAGGTTCATTAAAAGTGAAAATTATATATTGATTGTGCAGTTGGTTGCAATTAAAACTCGCAGAAACTGGGGTCCCCAGCATATACACCCTTCTGCAAATTATTTGAAATAAACTCTGAAAATAACAAAAATCAGTTTTGCTCATTTTTGTTATTACGAATAAGATTCATACACACCAGATCCATTGGGAAGCAACTTTTTCAATTCTTGAAAAACTTTTCTGTAGAGTGGTTCAGTCTATTGTGGTGAGCGCATCATGGCCTCGACGGGGGTACAAGCAATCAATGCCATAATAGCTGAAGCAACCCCAAAACATCTTCTTTTGTGAGTGTTTCACACAGTCTGGTGCTTCTCAACAAGATCTGGCCCCCCATGTCACACATCGAATTAAGTGAAGCATTTTTTGCTGAGAATGAAGTGAACATACTGGAGGGGCTTGGAAACTCCCCTGATCTGAACCCAACTGAAAATTTGTAAGCAACGACTTCGTAGAATGGACTGCACAACCATGGAGATGATGATTTAGGCCTTAATTCATGTTTGGTGCAGAGACCCCGAAATCTTCCAAGACTGTTCAAAATTGGTGGACTCCATGCCAAATCGCATCCAGGTGCTTCTCAAGTGTCGAGGAGGTCATATCATGTACTGATGTGAGTATATGAATATTAGTCATAATGAAATTGAGCAAAACTTATTTTGTTGTTTTCAGAGTTTGTTTCAATAAATTGGCACAAAGGTGTATCTGTGGAACAGCTGGAATAAATCGGTGTAATAAAGTGTCATTCTAAAAAAATGCATAAGAATTGATAGTTTTGATAGCAATGATAAAAACCTAAGCAAAATCAGAAAGATTGAATGTTTCAGTTTAAGAGATTCTTGGAAAATCCGTTGCATAGAATACATTTCTTAGCAAACACTACCTTAAAGCTTGGAATAATAAAATAGAGTAAATGCTGGATAAGCTTACTGAGTATCTCAAAAAGATAGACCCATTTTAGGAAATTACAAAACTCCATTCAGATAAAGGTATTTTTCAAGACAAAGTTATTTTTTCAAAGTCATGTATTCATTTGCCATGTGAAATTGTGCTCTAAAGTGATGTATTTTTTTTTTTATAAATTTTTGTTATCAAGTATTGATCTGTATTTTGACTTTGTATCCATGTTGCCTTAGGAAGGAAATAAAAGCAAAGCATTTAAAGAGACTTCAAACATTTTAAAAAGAGATTGTCTGTGTGATTCACCTCACCGATTTTCTCGCCACTGCGGCCTTTCAGCTCCAGGTGTGCGGTTTTATTTCACAAAGTCCTCACCAAGCTCGGTTACTGACGTTACTGAATGTCGATGCCCAGATGTGAATTGCTGTCTCTCTTCTGTAGACCGCTAGACAATAATCACTGAAAAAATGTCACACAGTCATTAGCAGTTTTTCAATATGCATGTATATGAATATTTAAAAGTGAATTTAAAATTTGTACAAATCACAACACAGAATTACCTTATCATGTCATGGGCCCGAATAAACGTCTAACGAGAGATGGTGAAACTTTAATTTAGTCAATCGAAAATGGTGTCCTCAATTCTTTCATTACCATATTCTAGGCACACGTTGTAAAATGTGATAATTAATTTGTGGCGCTTCAGTCTGTTTCATTATGGTTCGGCTCTATCACATAAGCTGCCTTGTTCGTGTTCTAAGTATTTATCTTATTGCGTGTGCAAATGACACGCAACAGAAACTACGTAATGCACAGAGCTGATGGAACAAAGTATCGACAATAAGGTGGCTTGGCTCTTTCAAAAAATGAAAGCTGTTAGAAAAAAAATAATATAATGCAGTGTAATCAGTTCATTTCAGATTTACTGTATGTGTGCAACGTCTGATGAAACTTCTGTGCACACTTCACTAACAGCCACTCACCCCACCACTTGGTGTGAACTTACTCTGTAGGCCAGAATATAACAGACGAAAAGCAGGCACCATTTAGGGAAAAGAAAGTCAGAATTTAAGTGTGCATCAGTCAGTAAACCACTGCGTATGTGGTTCAGTATGTGTGCCAGCACTGTTTAAAAAAAAAAAAGATTTGAGTATACATGGCATAAGAAAATAATGTGATCCGAGTATACATGTGCTACCGATACTCACTCATGTTTGGAATCATGGCAGCTATGAACGCTAATCAGAGTATTTCAGGGGGTACCGACAGCTCTGCTGCTATACTGGACACCCGGCTCACTGTTACGTAGAGCGTTGTTGGTTACGAGCTGTGGCACAACACGGCCATTAAAGGAACCGAATTGCGCAGATGAAAGCAGGATAACAAGTCGCCTGAAGCACCTGTGGAAAATGTCAAACATCAACCCTTGGCAGTCAGTGCAAGCAGACGTGAATAGGAAACATATCTTTACCTCAAGGAAATAGTTCCAAGAATTTGTGATAAAATGGATTACTTTCAGTTTACTTTTACTCACAAAAGCAGAATAAATATTTTTGAAATCAATTAAGGAAGAGAAGCAGCAGTTTATACCAGGAGTTTGCAACCTTTTTATTTTTTGGTGTACCGCCATTTTTTTAGACTTAAGTACTGAATTTTTACTCGGCACAACTAAAAGTGAGATTTCTTTAAACCTCCACCCCTCCTTGTATTGCATTTTGGAATTTTAATAATGGATTTCAGATTGTTCTGTGTGTGTGTTTTAATTTTTATTGTGTATGCCAGATACTGTTTTATAGTAGGAACAGGAGTGTGGTTGGGTATGGAATAAAAATTGGAAACTCTGAAGTTTCCGTATTTTGAATGTACACACAGTTATACAGTCACATATGAACCAAGACCAAAAGGACAAAAAACAAGTCCTAAGTTAAATATTACTTGAACTTAAAAAGAAGAAAATAGCTCACAAATGTCTCCAAGGGCTGAGCCAGCTTCATGGCAGAGAGGCACTTTGTGGAAGGTGCCAGCTGTGACAACTTCAAGCATGTGCTGGACTCTCGTGCCATCGGAGAGTTTGGATGTTTCACTTTCCCACTACAGTGAACTCATAAATATTTCAGGTTGGACTTTTCGGACAAACATGAAGTCGGTGCTGATTTGTTTTTCTGTAAAAGAAAAGGAACTG